>NW_027468718.1:20102807-20397807 GCF_046254945.1 Alosa pseudoharengus | reverse complement strand
CCTCTCTCTCACTCACTCAATCTCCCCTTTTCTCTCTCTCTCTCTCTCTCTCTCTCTCTCTTTTACTCACTCACGCCCTCTCTACTCCCAGCTAACAATGTGAGGGCAGATTGATTAAACAGACATAGCCCCAGACCTGCGTGCATGTGCTGCTCTTTTATCTGATTCCCTCCATTTCAAATTCTGTGTATGCAGTGCCTGATTGTATCCTGCTCTGTGTCAGCCTGCGCTGGCCCCCGTGGCTGATTAAATCAGGTTTTGCAACTTTATCTGTGTTTACTTTGTCATTATCAAAAATAGTGCTCTTTCAACACCACCCCATTTCAGAGCTGAGACACCTGAAGGCTGCTCACTTTAAAAAGGCTGCACTGGTTATAGTCGTCATCCACATACAGCTTTCTACCAAAGCACACAAGCACAGACTTGTACTTCAGTGTTTTTGACAGTCCTGGAATTAAAGTGTGAACAGGGTAAACAGAGCAACAGGGCGTGTGGGTTTTTTTTTTTTGACATAGTCTGTAATCTCGTGAGCTGTCCGTCAGAGATGATGTGACTTCTCCAATCTCCAAGCCGTTGACATGTGACTGCCGTGCAACTGACTCATCCCTTTGGCTCGACACAAGCAGGAGTGCTGATTAGACTATTAGCCCACTCACCGCTACCTCCCTGATTGGCTATCGGCTGCACTGTGATCCACTTTACTTCTCGCAAACATGCAACCATACAGCCACACAATCAGTACAGACTAAGAAAAACCAAGCATGTCACTGTAGCATAATCTACAAGACTATAGGAGCCCTCATGACCACAACAATAACCTCATGCTCACCCCTCAGGCTCCATGCAGCTTCAGCATTCCTCGCTGAAACACTCCCACTATATACAGTATGTTCAAATATTTAATTTAACTACTCATATAAGTCTGTTTTTTTGAGCCCATGTGTTTCTTTAAAAAGGGCGTACTGTCCGTACAAGCTGGGGAAAGTCTCCCCTCGCCTAGTCATGATCTCAGGACAGCCTGTGGCTCATTAGGGCTTGGGGTCATAGGGATGATATATAGACTGCCATGGATGGAGGGTCTGCTAAGGACCTCAGCAGCTACTAATGGTATTTGTGTCCGGCAGGCAGTGTCTCCTGGAAAGTTGTTGGTCAGTTGAGACACATACCATATGATATGTCATATTCACATGAGGGTGCAGTAGTTAACTTAACTGTTAATGCAAATGTATTTTCTTACCAGGTCTGAGGCCTTGTTTAGTTTTGTTTCAGGAAGCCCGTCAACTTTTGTTAAGTATGTTCTTCATAATTATTGACTCTGTTTAGCTGTAACCTTACTTAATGATACAAACACACAAGTAAGAGTGGGTTAAAGCAATGCTTGAAGTTCATCCATTACTGAAAACAATGCCCACAGGAGACACCTGACATTCCATTCATATTCTGAAGCTCAGATCACCACTACACAAACACTCTGACTCAAACACAATCAGAGAGAGAAAGCCAATCATTCAGGTGATCAATACTCTGCTCTCACTCTATTTACCAAAGTCCTCACAATACATTGCCAACATTTTCAAATGGGACTTGATGTAATGGAAACTGATTTTTTTTCCCCTTTTTCACTAGGGGACCATAGAGTGTTTGTGATAAAAAAGCAGGAAGTCGTGACCTTGGAATGTGGGTGAACCATGAGTCACTGAAATTTCCTATGCCGTACAATAAGAACACACAGCTACCCGATCCACAGACTGGCTCATGCACTTTTTTCCCCCACTTCTTCTATTCTTCCCCTGCAAGCGGCAAGCCCTGCCCAAAGCAAATGGATTGTTAATGTTGATCTTGTCGACTTGTAAAAACAGCCAGTTTTGCTAAATGCGGCATTGAGAGTTCCCTTCCGCAGTAGCCAGGAAGGTGCCAAAGTAGGACTAATTCAACATCAATGGAAGAGGAAAGTGGGGAAAAAAATGCATTTTATACACACTTTACAGGATGTGTCGAAATTGTCCCTGAGTATTTCAAACATGCTTTTCTATTTTTGGTCCTGAACAAACCAGCATTCGATTGAGAAAGTGTGCAATCAGAGGACAGGGAAAGGACTTGTGTTTGGAGGGTGATGTGAGTGGAGATTCTGAACTGGGGGAAGGGTTGGAGTTGACGGGGCAGCAGGGGCCGGTGGCAGTTCTGGAGGAATTGGGGTGGGGTGGGGTGGGGTGCTGGATGGGGAGGGGGGGGTAATCCCTGTGGAAAGACAAAACACAGGACCAGGGACACAGCTGGTAATTTGGTAAGAGAGGTCACTCACAGTAAACATAAGCTGTTTAGAGAAGGCCTGGAAAGGCCATTACTTCTCAAGCCTGTGTGGGATGGAAAGAGAGAAAGAGAGAGAGAGAGAGAGAGAGAGAGAGAGAGAGAGAGAGAGAGAGAGAGGAAAAAAAGGAAAGAACACAGTGGCTTGCTATGTGAACTCCACATTTCCTCTCCGTATCCCGTATTATGTGTGGCAAAACAAAACTTTTTCTCCCACAGCGCACCACTATGCTGGCTCCCAACTTGTTCTCAGCACTTTTTTTAGCGCCCGTGCGTAGTGCCTCGATGGCTATCTTGAGGAGATCACAAGCTTCAGACACACTATTCACATAATGGCGCTGATATGAATCGGCTCATTCTGACAAACAGCTGTGGAACACAGCCAGGCCAGCGAGATGTATGGATGCCCTCGCACATGTGTGCAGTAAACAAACAGCCCGTACACAATACGGGTCTCTGTGCGACACATGGGGAGGTGTTCCTCCGAGCTCCACGCAGAGTGGAATGAAGGAGCCGTGGGAGTCTGCTCACAACAGGCAGATTTAAGACCTCCGTGCACGATCGCCCAGCGCACCGAACATGACCCCAGGGGGTCAGCGAGGCCACGGAGGAGAACGACGCAGCAGCGTCGATCCACCACCATTTCTCTCTCTCTCTACCTCTCTCTCTCTTTCTCTCTCTCTCTCTCTCTCTCTCATCGTCCCTCAAGTCAAAACACGCCGGTGCACACTGACCATGTTTCCAGCACTGTGAACTTGACTTCCCAGTCAAGGCCTGCGCAGGCCTGAGAGTCCATTCTCTCTACCTCCTGAGAATAGTCTCAACATCTGCCAAACATTGAGATAAGCACACAGGAAAACACCAACTCCAAGTTTACAAGAATATGATGTTCCTTACCTGATAAGGACAACAACACCAGGAATGCCTTCTTCAAGTGCTTCAACTCATTTCAAGAAGAAAAAAAAACCGGATGTGTACGATAAACATTTTGGAGAGCTTCACCTTGTTAAAGTCAAGAAGCATGTGTGCTTCAGCTTAACCACAGAGGCAACATTTACATAGAGTGACTGGAGAAAACAGTGTATCCCCTTAAGTCTCAATTATATCTCTTACACTGCATCCTTTCTTGCGAGACAATGGCACATTGTCCTGGCCGGCGTCTGAGCCAGAGACTCGGCGGCCTATGTTTCCCCCTGTTCACGGATCACATGCACAGCTACTTCCAGCGGGGTTGCCCGATGGACAGAAATTCCAAGACTTTAATAATGCAACGTCACCGCGATCCCCTTGATTTCTGCCTGCCTTTGAACTTTTCATTAAGAGGCTCTTTCAGCACACTCTAACGGTGTATCCTGCACACACACACAGACACACAGACACACACACACACACACAAACATACACACACATACACACACACACACACACACAGAGAAGCGACTACGTGCGTTTCTGCCAAATACACAAATGAATGGCTGGAACCCCCCGCTGACTCTGCATAGGATTTTAATGAATCAAACGAGAATTGTGTGTGCAAATGTATTCGAGGTTGCTCATCGGAGAGCTGGGGCTGTGAAAGAGCGCCTTTCTCGTCCACTCTCAGCTCGTGGCACCCGGTTACATTTTGGCCCTTGTTTAAAGCCGTCTTTAAAGTTAGATGAAAGCCGTAGCTGTGTCACTCACTACAGAGGGTGGGAGATGGACTCGTCTCTGTGGCAAATGTGTCAGATATGTTTTTGTGGGCTGCTCAACACACAGTGCAGGGCAACATATGCAAGATCATTACACACAAAGACCACAGTGTTTGAGTGGAGTGGTCCCTGTGCCACATTGGCACTTGTGATAGCACCATCTAGTGTTCCACACGCACCAACCCTTCAGTCATGTGTACAACACATACAGATACAGACACATCGAGACACACACACACACACACACGCTGGATTTACAGTCCGTCCTTTGGGTTGAGAAAACAAAGGAAATTGTTATTTAATGCAATAAACTTTTCATATGGACACGTCCCCCCCCCCTGGTGCCATGCTAAGTGGTTAGCACAGTGCGCAGTGTGGAGTCAGGGGTTGCCGTCGGGAGAGAGAGGGTTGCCGGCTGAGGAATCTGCTCTGTCCTTTTAACACATGGTGCGACGCACAAATCCCTCCCCCTCTCACCACAGCGCTGCCATCTGGGCCAAAGTACCAAGCCCCCAACAGGATTACACAGATCATACATTGGAAATCCAGGAAACAAACTTGAGTTAAGAAATGCTAATTGGAAACAATCATCCTCTTGTGCTAGATATTAGATCTTGTCAACATGATGAAGAGACTGCTCCAGTGGCTTCACGAGATGCTGTGCACATTTCTGTACTGGGAATTACATTATTGCTGCAATATATAACACTGTCAGTTATGGTCATTGGTCTGTGTTCATTTTGGACCAAAGTTTGAAAATGAGCTCTGTGGAGCTACTCAGTTACCACAAGTTTGTTTTCTTATGCCCCTCGGGTCATTTGTCTCACTGGAATTACCAATATTGCTGTTACATTTAAAACTAACAGGCTGTCTAAATACACATTAATTCACATGTACAGTCCAATGTGAACCAATGGTGGATATGACAAAAGACAGCAAATCAGTGAGGAAATGACTTTCAGGATATTCCTCCCTGAGGTAATGACACACTTGACCTGTAGGCTGCCACTTTACAGGTACCTTTCAACGTGAAAGATATTAGCAAAATGTCAGTGAAAGACTCGAAGAAATCTCACACCCTGGCAGCTCCTTCAATTATGTGGGGACCAGGCAAAGAAGGACATGAGCCCACACCTATGGGCACTGAATGAGCACCATCTTCCCCTTGTCATTATGTCACGCCTGGCTATGCCGTGCTGGCTGTGTCTCTCCCTGACTTGGCCCTGCGTGGGTAATCCAGCCTGCATTTCCTACTGCTGCTGTTCTGTCACCTTTAGGTGGAGCTGTTGCGGTGGGCCGCGCCGCGCTAATTGGTGGGCCAATGAGAGGGCCTTTAAAATCACCGCCTTCCAGTCGGCTCGCTCTCTCTTTCTGCTACCTTGGCCTGACGACGAGAGGCTGGCTGTGGTCGTCGCTCCTTGCCCATTCACCTTTTTGCTCTACACTTACATCATACTGATATGCACGACACTTTTGGTTTGCTTACCACTTACTGACTTCGGACAAATCATTCGTTAATAAACCAACATCATATTTAAACATTAAGTTCAGTGTGGTCTCCCCTATGTCAGCTCTACTTTGAGCCAAGTGGTCCTGACAATTATCAGTAGGATGACAGCAAAAGAGGAGCTCCCAGAGATAAACCAAACTAATTACCCTTGGCAGAGGACTTTCAGTTTTTTTGGACAAACCCTGAGCAATCAATAGTTGCTTGTCTTTACGGTCATCGGCTTGGGCCCTGAAAGGGCAACAAAGACAATCCATTATTCTGTGCCCTGGAGGCTCGCCACCGGGGCTGTTTTGGCCCTCTCAGGCATAAAGCACAAAAACATAAAAGGCCCTGTATTCTCCAGACACGACCGGACTGCGCAAATACACGTCTGTTCTCCGTCTCAATGATATTTTTGTTCCAACTAAATGTTGTTTTCTTTCTGACCTCATTTAGGGAATCTCGCCCCTTCCCTGCCTTTTTCTTTAAGGTTGCTGCTATGGTGGGGAGTGGGTTTGGTAATAGCTGGGTGGCAATCCAATGTGTGCCTCACTCGTATATCACTCCTCGGTTAGGCTGAGGACGTCTGTCTGACAATGGGCTACTAAAACAACAACACACTAAGGTAAAGAAAGACATGGCCCTGCACAGTCCTTGCCATCAACGTGTTGCACGACACTGTTGTAAAGTGGTGAGTCTACTTTGGCAGTACTTCTGAAAGTGCTAGAATTGATGACGCCACCCACATTACAAAATATTAACCAAAAGCAAAGGGTTTGTGGAGTTGTTAGAAAGCGCTTGCTAGTTTTGCCTGTGTGCTGATTTCTCTTCATAGAGTTCTGCATGGAGATTGTACTCCTTAAGCCATAGCTCTCATCACTGGATTCGAAAACACAGCTGCGGTGTGTGTACTGTACATGAGTGTGTGTGAGTGTGTGTGTGTGTGTGTGTGTGTGTGTGTCTAACAGGGAGACAGAATGAGAAAAGAGTAACAGAGAACGAAAGGCAGAAAAAAGAAGACAAAGAGAAGTCAGGGTGAGATACTAAAAGACCCAGAGACCCAGAGACTGGATTCAACAGACAGAGTGAGAGAAAACGAATGGAAACAGCTGTTGACTCCAAAGCCTTTAACTGATTCCACATTCCCCCTTGAGGAAAACCTGCCATCTTGGGCCATTAGCCAAAGGTATAGAGGGTGTGTCTCTCGCACAATGATAATTTTGGTACAACTCTTCAGACTGACACCACGGATGAGTCAAAACTCAAGCCTGTGCTATACCGCTCAATATAATGTACAGTATACTCACAAAGCCCAGAATGCAAAAGCCAGATGTGAAGTCAAACAATGGAGCAGCTGTTGTGACATAAAGGAGATTTTATTACGAGAATCAGAGTCGTGGGCCCTCAATGAGACTGCCATAAGTTTACTGTCCTGTTTTTAAAAATGCACTGTCACTATGTCAGTGGTTATACATTTGTTATATGTCTAGCCTGCTCCTCTAAATGTTGCTAGACATGAAGGAAGTGAGATGCAGCTTCTCAGAGGCTGTGGCACCCACTGATGCGAGGTGAGAGCGAAACCGCACGTAAATACGAAACACGTGCTACCCAGTCCGATGCGACAGCCCATGGAGGGACATGTTTTTATTTCCCCTGTGGTAATTACACCACAGGCAAGACTGAGGCTGTCTGCTCCTTCTGAGTGCCAGACAACCCCAAATCACTGGCCTGAGTTACACAACACTCTCATTTCGCCATTTGAAGGTCACACTGCACTGTGCCATAGTAGATCCACGACAACGGCGCTGATAATCCTAATGAAATAGCTTGATGTTAAAAGCAGTTAAAAGATGTTATTTTTCCTGAATTTTTTTTTTTTTTTTTTTTGGTAAAGCTCCTCTGGTAACGCCTTTAAAATTCTCCATCTCGCCTCTAATTAAAATCACAATAAGGCAAGGAGCAACTCACTCCTGCCAAAAAAACACTGAGTAGTCGTATTATAATAGCTCCAAAAGCCGCCGGTGGAAAACTCACTCCCAAAAACTTTTTAAGAGTAAGCGCTTCCAGCTACTGGAGGCCTGTCAGCTGACATCATACCCCGGCGACTGACTGTGCACCTACGGAATGGGAGTTTCCATCATCTCTGAATCCATAATACTTTTACAGAGATCAGATTTGACAGTAAGACCGAGTGGGAAAAATGAAGGCAGGGATGGGTCTGTCCCTTCACCTTAAGGCTGATCACTTAACTTCCCTGGGATTGGAGTTCCATAACCAAATATCTGGCCCTGAACAAGACATCCCAATTACGGCCGCTCTTTGATGTTTCTGACTTGACATTCATCCATGCATGAGAGGCTCTGTTGGCACTAATGAATAGAATATCATTGTACAAATTGGTAATGATGTTGTCATGTTAACACTTGGCATTTGGTGAAATGTGGAAAGGCTTGCTGACAAAGACACTGTTCAGTTCGAATCAAAACCCTTGTGCAATCTCACAGTCTCACAAGCCCTGTCACTTCCTGACTGGGAGCCTGGAGAGTGTGCATTCTGCATGTTGCTCTCTGTTTGTTTTTTCCCCCCAACTGCATTTCCCATGACCCCCACATGTGGTCATGTCTCTTTCTCAGTGCTGCTATGGAGGCAGGAAATGAGTGGGGTTCAGAGGTCAGAGCAATGTCTGAAACAACTATGACTTTAATTACCCCTTAAAAACTCCATTAGACAATGTGGCTCAAAGGGAGCAGCGTCATTGGCTACTCAACCGCAGACCTCCACCCTACACACAACATCCAGCTGTGTTAAGGACTTTTGCACATGGAGGAAAATATTTGCAGATGCATTACCTGTAAGATAGCCTACACCCTATTCTCCAGAATTATTGTTGTGTCACCACATTGCAATCTTCTTTTGAAATGCTTGTGTACTCTCCAGCCCTGCCCTTAATTAACATGCTCACATAAAGAAAATGATGGAAGGTGCGGGGCTTTGTCATTTAAAGAGAGGTGCCAAGAAGATTAGATCTAATTTGTAGTGATTCATATTTGTATTCATCTTTAAAACTTCTGATAAATGGCTAACTGAATGGCTTATAAATGAAGTGTTGGTGGGAAGTAACCATCTGTCAAATCTGGAGAGACCGGACAGAACTGGATGAAAGTGACAGTTGTCACTGTGTCGCTTCTGTGCTCCGAATCATTCATTATGATTGGTTCCTTAGCCATAATAGACACTTGGTATATAGTCTATCTATTATACGCAAGGACCTGACGTGCTAACGTTTGCAAAGGCTCTGACTCAAATATCGTTGAAATACCTTGTGCATGGCGGTCGACGATGATGAGTACCTTGACATCCATGGTCATCCATACCTCTGTTGACGACGTCTGTCCGACTAAAATATAGAAAGCAAAACAAAGTTTATACTGCTGTTATCGATTTGAAACTAGAGAGGGAAAGATGTCTCCTTGCACCACTCCGACTGTCTGGGAGTGGAGGCATCCACGACTGTTGTCAGTGAGGTCATAATATCTAGCTACAGATTTTTAACGCGACATAATTATAAAATTCACAAGGCATATGCAGTATGTAGCAAGACATCTGTTTAATGTGTCATTTACTTACCACGCCTGCCCTAGGTCCTTACCACAGTTGTCTACTGTCATCAGTCTTGATTTGGAAAGAAAAGTGAGAAACCAAAACAACGCATTAACTCTCCAACAACCGAGGGCATACCGTTTTGTGGAGGTAGCTTGTATGTGACTCTCAGCCTATACATTACATATTTCCGACTTCTTCTCGCGGTTTGAAATTCTGGAACATTTTTTCCAACGCCTAGCTCCCCATAACAGTCAGTTCACTGTTTCAGTCGACCGCCCGCACAACTCGTTCTTTAAAAAGGAGGCAACAGACTACATTTTCAAGTCATGACACGATGGTACGAATCACTGCCAATCCCCCTACCCTCCCACTTCACTGTAAGCAGTTAAATACACAAAACCGTCCTGGAGGCACTCCCCACACAATGGAGTCCAACTTCTATTTGAACATAGCCTAGCCTACTAATGAAGAGGGTGAGTAGTAGCCTATGCATAAAACTTGTAGCCTACCTAATAGTTCCGCAAACAACGCACAGCACATTCATAATTGCCTGATGGACTTGTAGGCCTATAATCAAAAGCTGCATTCAATAAGCGTTAGAAAGCTGATGTGATAGGCTATCTGTAAGGTTGGTTAATTGCTTCTTAACATCTGTTAATGATAACCTATAGCCGTATTAATTATACTTAATTTCCAAACCTTTATCATTAGAATTTTACGAGATCTAATTCCATGTGTTAATATGTATGCCTATCTTGATGTCACTTATTGCAGAAGGCTTTGCTTTTTCACGTATCATGACTGAAAAACAGCCTGTGTTAAAAACAAATAGTTCTCTTAAAATCTGTGGCAAATTTTCCATATTTTGTACTAAGAAAATGTACACCATTAGAAAATATAGCGCCATCCGGTGGCAGATAGTGTAATGACGTTGTATGTTGTATGTGTTTTGCCTATACCTTTTTCAAACAGATTTGTGATATTCCAGATTCACAAATTTATATTAGCCCTTAAACAATCAGAGAACAATCCAAGCATTTTATTCAAACAAAAGTATACAATATTAGTAGTACAAAATGCAACAGGCATGACAAAAAATGTGTGTCATGTTTAATCCGTGTCAAAGATGCCCTGAGTGGTATTCTGCACTGGCAGTGTTGAAGGTGCAGTGGTTGTAATCACAGACATGTTGGAAGTATTGCAGTAAAACATCTCTGCCCCGTGAGAGCAGTCCTGAGGGTAAAGGATTGTCATGATTAGACCAATGGTCATAACAAAGACTCCAGCCATCAAGATGATGCAGGGGATGATGTTCTCCCCCTGAAACCAGCGACCTGATGACAGCTTCAAGAAACATGCTGATGGAATGATGAATATGAGTGGGGTAGCGCTTAACACACCCTACAGGAAAGGCATGGATGTAGGTAGAGGGGGAGAGATACAAACAGAGAGGAGATGAGTAAATTAGATTTCTCAAAACTGAAATCTACTAATTATGTTAAAATCCTTAAAATTCAAAGGAACAATAATGGTAAGGGGAATCAGCAACACACTGATCTCTCTCACCACTCTCTGTATTTACTTGGAAGCCCAAATGTGAAGTTAAATCCAAGTGGTTATTTCACTAAATGAGTGTATGTAGGCCTATTCAGTGAGCCAACTGTAAGAAAATGTAGTTTAACAGAAGTAGAAGATGTCAAACTTACATTTAACTCCAGAACAACACCAAGGCAGTCAAAACCCAGAGAAATGGCAGTACACATAGATACTATAACGAAGGTAACCACAACATGGGCAGTGTTGGAGAGAACTCCTTTGAAGAAAACATTTGACACCACCTATGGAAGGCATAATAGTAAGTATGTAATATTTTACCGTAATATACACATACTCTCTCTCTTTCTCTCTCTCACACACACACATAAACACAGTAACACAAAAATCACTAAAAAACAAAATAAAAACACACAAAAATATGTATTCCATTTGTATCAGTAATGCCATACAACCGTACCTCTCGTGTAACAAAGCACTCAAGAGGAAAAGTTGTTACAATGCTGATCCCATAGCAGAAGCGGCCAAACGTAGCAAGGTTATCATTTCTGCAGTAGTTCTCAAATATGTCCCCTGTCATGTAAAATGAGACATTATTATGTTATATACTCCCAACCTTTCTCACGGCACATCAACGGTTAGCCCGAGAATTCTCGTCGTCGCAATTCAAAATTCCACTGGAGCTCCGAGCGGATTTGTACACGCAGCCTTACAACACTGTTTACAGCTCTTCGAGTCACGGTAAAATGTCATTTTTGGTACATAGCTAATTTAGATACACTTATGGTGTGGGTGCTTGCGTTTCTTTAGGAATCCGCCGTCTTGGTTTGTATAGAAATGAATATTAAGTGACACATACACGTAAGAGGTTGGACATACGTAATATGGTTGGTAATATGTGACGTTTCTATATACATATATACAAATATAATATATGTGTTAATACAGACCTGTGTCACATTTTAACACTTTGTCTGGACCTTTTATCCACAGACATCACTGTTTACCTTGTGTGTAACCTGTGAAGGTGGCATAGCCTGCCACAGCAAACGCAGCACTGACCAGGAAGGCAGAGCCCACTGACAGGTGTGTGACACGTGACCAGTTGCTCAAAGTGGGCTCTCGTAGGGAGCCATAAATCAGGAAGCTGTTGTGATGGCAAATGAAGGCTAGGGCACAGACGCACACACACACACACACACACACACACACACACACACACGTGAAATGTCACACAATTGAAATGTGAAATGAAAAACATGTTCCGCAGTATCCTGACAAATCCAGTTGAGCCCTCACCAAAAGACATGACACCAACTGCCTGGATGGCATTCCACCTTGCAAATGACCATGCATCCTCTGCAGGGGGACTATGGAAGCACATATAAAGAAGTAAGGTTACACTGAGGTTATATGAAACAAAGACAGATATAACATGACTGTATAGAATAGAATGAAAGATATTCTTAAGTAAGTGCATGGGAAAAGACTATGAGTATGCAGTAGACTGTAAAAGAAAGGAGGATTTTGTATGACAATCAGAAATAGCGCTAGAGATGAAGAGAGTGAATATAGGCAGAGATCATATATTTAAGACAGAGATTTATGGAAGCACAGTTCTTTGTACATCTGTGGTCCTAGAGTAGCTGCTCTGATGATGACCATGATGAGGATAGCAAGAGTCAACACCATGGAAAGTAAGGATACCTGCAAACACAGGACAAATGATTGCATCACATTTGATGGCAGACTGTTTTCACCCTACAGCAGATGCTGATGAGGACGCAATCAGTACCTTTCCCAACTTGGCTATGTCACGATAAAGAGACAGTGGAAGAGTGGTGAGAATGGTGGATGCCAGGATGACAAAATGGCGCTCTGCAAGCATGCTTTCTGGGCCAACTAGATAAATGAATAGATGAGAGGACCATACTGTAATTTTAAACAATTAACTCTACCCATTATGCAGTATATTGCAAATTTTGAGCATGAAAGTAAAAAGGACAAAACAAACCTCCAGGTATCCTCAGAAACACCTTTGTCAGAGTGTCTCCTGCAATGATGTTATAACTGATCATTGCTAGGGGGAGGGAAATAAAAAGTTTATTATTATATATAAAAAATAATAGTTCATTTTTTTTCATAATTACAAATTGCAGCTGCAGTTGCACATTTACAATTACATGTTCCATCCTCTGTGTTTGTGCCTCTTAAGGCAATTGGTCAGGATTTGTATTAATCTTAAAACGTAAGATTTCTTCCATTCACCAAAATAAGTTGGGGCTGCACAAAGTGGACTTACCTATAAAGGGATATAGAAACTGCAGCACAGACAGCACCAAATATCCAGCGAATCCAAATGTGCTGTACACTAAAGACTGGTAACTGCATGTCCCTGAGATATTGCCACCTTTAATCAGCAGTATGATCGAGTAATCTGAGGGTGAAGCAAGCAGATGAGGAATGAGAGGGCAGATAAATGGTGCAACATTTTACAGGACTGCTTGAAGTTTACAAGCAGATATATATATTTTTTCTTGATGCATCTTATATCCTCAGGGTAAAAGTAATCAATAATACAATTCAATTGCAATCTGTGATACCTGTGATGAAAGCAACACCCACAAGCAGCAGCAATCCTAGTGGTAGACCAGCTTGGTTGAGAGAATATGGTAATCCTGCATTCAAGGCAAACAAACCATATTTTATGGAATCATTTTTGTGTAAAAGCTTATGCATCTGCACGGCTTTATGCCTATTGCAAATGGAGAGTCTATCTTCAAACATCTCCATGTTTCTGCTTGCATGTGCTGTGGTTTTTAAAAACAACCCTGTGTAGATGGATAACCCATGTGGATCAACGATGCATAGTCTGAATGGAATTATTTTTTTCAGGTCATATGATTCAGCACCAGGGACACGATTATATTTGAAACTATTAATAACTAGTGAAAATATGAATTAACAGTAATAAAATATGACAATGCTAAACATAGGTTATATGCTAACCAACAAAATACATCAACAATTCAATAGCCACATTTTTGTTAATTTTAAGAGAATACAGGAGGGAAAGGAAACTTAACATCAGTCACCTATAATTCCAGATCCGATAATTGAATTGATGAAATTAAAAGATGCAGAGGTCATCGAACTTGTTCCTCCTTCGACCTCGTCTTTTTGCGTCGATAAAAGTGATTTGCGATCATCATTTTCAGTCTGAAAAAGACACAATGTACAGAGAAGTAATGACTGACTACTGATTGTCCTCTTCCTCCAAGACACTTGAACTTCCATTCCCATCAGCAGTTAGAAAAACCCACCTGTTGATCTCCGACACGTTTGTTGAGTATACCATTCTCCATTTCAAAAATCATTACCGTCTCCCTTCAACTAGTTATAGCCTACCAAGCCACACATTACTGTTAGCTTACTCAATGTTGCGTGTGCACAGTGCGCACAGATCGCGCCGGGTGAACTCAATCCAACCACATGATCTTTTTTTTCCTCCTCAGTCTGGTCTGCTGATGGCAAGAGTTTATGGCAGCTCAGCCCGAACGAATGAGTCGCGCATACTTACCCTATTCCCGTTTAAAAAAAAAAATAAGCAGCGTTTGACACACATACAGTAGGCCTACTCCAGCATGCACAAACCCGAATTAAACAAAAGCTATTTACCAGTAGCCTACAGTCACTCTTTGTGTAGATAAAATGCCAGATATGAGGGGCATTAGGAGAAAATGCACTGGGTATCTTGGGTTTTAGTAGCAAGCTGCCCACAGGTCCCTTTATGCTGGACTAGATTTGCTGTTAAGAAACATGAGGTGTTAGGCTGTGAAAACATGTGGCCCTGAGAGGAAACTTGCATAATGACTTTATAAAGCAATGCCCGAGTTAGAACATTAAGCTAGATGTGTAATCATATTTTTTTTTCATGGTAAATTAGCTATAGTGTTCAGAGTGCAGGTCAGCTGACATGGCCTGAGGGCACAGAGAGAAAGGGGGCACATGGGGTCAGGGGTTAATTAGGGAAGCTTTGTAGCTTGCCAGAAGGAATACCAACATTCCAAGTAACCTTACTTTGCACTTCAATTAATAATAATAATAATACATTTTATTTAGAGTGCCTTTCATGTCACCCAAGGTCACTTCACAAATGAACAAAAACAAAAAGGTTGTTAAAATTATAGTCTCAAAAAATAAAAGTAAAAGGTTGTTAAAATTATTATCTCAAAAAATAAAAGTAAAAATCAGTCAGTCAGTCAGTCAGTCAGTCCATAAGCCATCTTGAAGAGATATGTTTTAAGTCTGTTTTTAAAGTCAATAATTGAGTGACAGTGTCTGATGTAGCCTGGCAGTGAATTCCACAGCTTGGGGGCGATGTAGCTGAAAGCCCTCTCTCCCTGGGTGCTGAGGTTCACATTAGGGACATGCAGTAGGCCTGCTGAGGAGGATCTCAGTGAGCAGGCAGGGGTGTAGACTAGGAGGTCAGTGAGGTAGGTGGGGGTATAATTGTGTAGGGCCTTGTATGCCAGGAGTAGGACTTTGAAATGTATTCTGTAGGCAACTGAAAGCCAGTGCAGTTGCATCAGTAGGTGTTACATGAGTGGATTTGGAGCCTATAATAATCCTTGCTGCAGAATTCTGAATTAGTTGGAGTCGATGGCGTAGCTTGTTAGGGATTCCGGACAAGATGGAATTACAGTAGTCAAGGCGGGATGTCACATACGCATTTACAAGGACTTCTGCACTCTGCTGGGTGAGCACTGGGCGAAGCCGTGCAGTGTTCCTAGATGGAAAAAGGCACTTTGAGACATACTGTTTATGTGCGCACTAAATGAAAGTGTATTGTCCAGTATGACACCAAGGCTCTTAGCCTGGTTGGAGCAAGGGATGGTGCTGAGATCTATACAAAGGGTTATTAGAGGTGTAAATGAACATAGCATACAGTGATTTGGGTCACATTTTTAATGGAGAAAATATTTCTCCACACCCTTATAGGCCTAAAGTTTGTATTATACATGTTGTATTTTATAAGAATCATGGACAACAGAGTGCTCCCAAACATTTCATTAAAAATACACAAGATTGATTCAATACTTTGTCACCGCCTCATTTGTGTGATTGCTGCTCATTAGTCACTGTCCAGCTAGGCTGCTGTGTCCGCTGCTTACCTCATGAAATGCAGATAGATACAGTTCATCTTCAGCAGTGAGAGGATGAAGAGGGTAGATACAGTTCATCTTCAGCAGCGAGAGGATGAAGAGGGTAGATACAGTTCATCTGCAGCAGCGAGAGGATTCAAGTCACCAGCTTCATTCCCACCACCAGCAGCAGCACCACCATCCTCCAGCCTCACATGATAAATGGCCCCCACAATCATTAGCAGCCTCGGCATCGTGCAACACTACCCACTTGCCACTGTCTGCTCAGTGCTCTTCGTCTCTCCTTGTTATTGTGCAGTGGTGTTCCCACTGGCTGACCCTGGCTCTGCCTAGCAGCTCTGACTCTTCAGCTGAGAGTGTGTAATTTAGAGAACCATCCCAACTCAAGTCGCGTGATAAGAGCAACTGCACATATATAATGGTCAAGCCAGTGGTTCAAGAGAATAATTCAAGGTTTAGAGAAACTTAGGCCCAGCGGTCAGTGTGATGTGGCAGAGTGTTAAGAGCTCATAGAGGGGATATGATGACTCAGAGCTGTCAAGCAACAGACAGGGAAATGACCCATAATAAACCCATAGCTGAGTCGACTGGATATATTGATGAAGATCCACCCCTTTGACAGTATCTGAAACATGCTACACAAGTGCTTTTCCTAGTAAGTAAAGCAAAGTAGCTTAGTAAAAAACTTTGACATCATAATTGATGACCGATTTAATTTCTCTGACCCCGACATAAATGCCAGGTCAAATTCAAGGCTCTTTTCTTCCTCGTTGCTGGAATGAGTTGCCCAGTGCTCTCTGTTCCTGTGTTTTGGGTCTTTCAAGAGGGGTCTAAAGACATATCTGTTCAACATACACTTATTATATTAAGTTGTTCTTATGAGTTATGGTTTGTATGGTTTATTTTCACTAGGCTATGGATCATTGATATTGCTTTGGCATTATTGTTTGTTATTGCTATTTTCCTTAATGTAGCCTAGTCTTAGCAATATTTTAAAACTATTCTCTGTTCATTTTGTAACTATTGTATTGCTTTTATTTGTAAGTCGCATTGGATAAAAGCACCTGCTAAATCACCATTATCACACACACACACACACACACATATATATATATATATACACACACTGTATATATAACCATAAATCACTTACTTCAGCTACCTCTCATAACCTGAGTATAACAAACTGACATATTTAAGTGCAGTATGTGACTAAATACAGAGGCATGCATGCACTACCTGTTACATACTCTCTCTCTCTGTCTCTTTTACACACATACACACACACATACAGAGAATAATCATGCCTGTAAGACCTGGTGGTGTGGTATTACAGATTATTTCATGCTGCTAGGCAACTACCGTACCTTGTGACATCTGGATGATCTTAGGGAAAGTTTCCTTGGAGATAGATCCTCTCTGCCTCACTGCATTTTGTCTGTCAGCCTGGTTGTCCCACTAAGCACAGCTAAATCTCCACACTACCATCACAACATCAACAACATGCCTTATAAATCTGGGACAGGACAGACTAGTTTTATGTATTACATATTTTGTTTTATTTCAGATGCATCACTTGAAGCGTTGTCAGACGGTCATTATTTACAGTCATTTGCTGGCAGGAACACTCAGTCCAGACAGTCTGCCTGTGTTCATTGATGTCAGTGCACACAGTAACCACCAGGTGCCATAAGAGCTCGCTGAAAGCAAACAAGCAAGTTGACCTAGACAGAGCTGTCCAGATCATGGGGTGGGGTGGTCATCTTTTAGTTCTACAGGAGTGTGTGCTCTGGAAAACTGGCACCATGATGACATTTGGCTTTTTTACATTACAGTTTAGGTAGCTTGTGTAGGAAGCTCTGAAGCTCTGGTGTGGCTCAGTGTTTTCTAAAAAGAACATAGGAAAAATGCATACAAATCCACTGATAATATCGGAATTAAGAAGTTGCACTAAAGTGAAGGTGTTGAATAGCCTACTTGGACCGTCAGGTGGACCAAGTGGAAATGATTTCCTTCGTAGACAGGGCATGTCTGATCTCTTCGTTAGAGAGTGTCCATGGTCTTAACTCATGTCCACAGCTGCCTGAAAGCCAGAATCCCACCGCTAATGTCCCCTGAGAATCTGGCGTCATCACACTGATGAACCACCGGAAGCGCTGAGAGCTGCGCTCGAAGCTTGCCTCTGCTCGGTTACTAACTGACTCCTCCTGGCCTCAGTGTTTCTCTTGTCCGGTAGCTTCGTCGAGATTGAACTTCTTTCTGAGATTATAGTCGGCTTGAAGTTTCACCAGCTTTATAGTGCACGAAAAAAAAGAAGTTGTGTTCGCTGAACATCGTTTTTCGTCAGTTTAGGCTATAGCAACCTGCTGTGGGCGAACATGGTGAGTGATCCACAGTTGGGATGCTTGGGTTGGATCTGTCTACCTAAAATCAACTGCTGTGTCAGTTGAGAAAACTTGACGTTGGTATACAACATTTGAACTCTTTTATCTTGAGAACAGGGAAACTTAACATATCCTAGAAAATTGTGGTTCAGATTGTAAGACCATTTATTATTTCCTCTTAAATGTTAGAAACTACTGCTTTGTAAACGTAGGCCTACAGTATAGTCAGAAAAATATCCATCTGTAGGTATTGAGAATCCAGGAGTGTCTTGTCTACTGCGAATGAATGCTACCTTGTAAAGTTAGTTTTTATGAAAGATAGACACAAGCTTATTGTTTAAGAATAGGCCTACTAATATTGCTTTTGCAAAGATATACATTCGTGTTTGTAAACTTTAGCCAACAACCAGCTATTTTTGTCTTATCCAGATTTAAAGTATTTGTATTGGTCATTAATAGACTAAAAGTTAGCTAAACGCTTAATATACATTTCGAATGAGAAGAATTCATGTATTGATAATGCATTTTTTCTATCTTTCTACCATACACATACATCAAGTAGCTAGATCTGGTCAACGCCCTTTCGCGGTTGCTCACGTCTGGTAGACGCCAGAAGCATTTAACAGATGCGATTGAAAAATAAATGGGTTGTGTACGTTTGTGTTGTGGACTAACCTTACCCAACAAAGTCTCTTAGACATACTTTTTTAAAGATAAATAGCCTACGTAAATAATGTTTGCACTATACCCCACTGCACTACAAAAATATAATTTGTGGATATAGAGTCCTCTAATATTGCTGTTTTTAAATATCAGTCCTGTTTTATGACAATAGAGGGGGACAATATCTTAAAGTGGGGTGGGGCTTGAAGGTACACTTGTTGGATGAGGAACATATTTGTCCTGACCGAAGACAGCATCAGTTTGTTTAGGGAATCATTTATTTATATTTTTTTAGGTGGCTTTTTTAGGTCACTCTCGTCAGTGGTTGATATTGATAGATGAGATAGTGAGCTTTTTTGTCCTCAAGGAGGAACGTCTTTTCCATGGTAGGTGCATACATAACATGCAAAATATTAATTTGACTCCTGTTTATCATTCTTACCACATTCAACATGATTTATACATGATCAACAGGTGACTTGTCACAGTGAGATCTTAGGATCACATAGGGCCTTGTGTCAAATGTGCATGTGAAAGGCAGAGAAAAAACAAATTTTCCCTTCCCAACGCCTGCAATGCCTTCCAGCTCTACTGATATTTTTTTATTGTCTACTTGGTGTCTCTTTGTCAGACAGAAGCTGTCAACATCCTCTCAAATGAGTGTTTACAGAAGCTGCATCTTGGCAAGAGACACAAATGTACCTCCGTGTCTCAATCCATTAGCAAAAAAAGGAGGGAAGCGTGCTTGGGATCCTCAGTAAAGTGCCCTATTAAGGCTTCTCGCTTTCACTTAAATGTCCTCACCAGGCTGCTCTGCTGTAATGCAGTAGGAAGTGCCTTTCTTAGTCATATTTAAGGCTTCTAAGGCGGCAAAACACATCATTGTGGGCGAGTGTTTCAGAACCATGGACAGCAGCAGTTAATGGGTCACAGGTTAAAGACTTGAATTTAAACATCCAATTGAGAATAAAAGTATGTGTTTTCAGATTTTGGAGGAGCCTGCATGCAACTGCAAGTATGGTATTGTCAGCTTACTGTACAACTGTAGCTGACAGCCCAAGGTCTCACCGAAGACAAACACATGTGGATGTAAAGTCTTTTTTTCTATTGTCAAAATACAGATAATAAGAATAAGAAGTCTCAGTTCTCAATGTATCTTTTGTTGACATTGTTCAGCTACTAAATGCCTTGATGAGCTGCAAGAAGTCTTTGGAAAAGCCATCCTTTTGTGTTCACAATGTGTGCTTGCATGGTTGTGTTGTGTACCATGCATTGTAGAAAATGTAGGCTATTGATGTTTCCCGTATAGTCTTACTGTATGACAATTAACAAAGAAACCATTTTAGATGGACAGTTCATGCGTAGTACAACACCTTGCTTCTGAGAAAAGATAGTTTATTTATGGCATTTATGACTTTCAACTTGACTTAGTTTGTTTGTTGTTTTTTATTTTGGTAGTGAGCAAATAAGAATGCAAATTTTAGAGCTAATGAGTGAGATTAAGCATGCTGATGTTTGGCTGACAGCACAGGGATGTGTGTTTTGGCTGGTTGAATTGGATTTTTTAGCTCCATCTATTCCCCAGGCAATCAATCTTTTAAATGACTGCAAAATACAGGAAGCATTTGAGTCATTGACAACAGTGTGCCAAAGGTGGTGAAAAGTACATTCTGTACATTGGTGTGTGTTTAAACTACACACTAGAAAGCCTGTATAACCAATTAAGTTTCCAGGAGACTATGGAGAAGACTTACTCAGTATGAGGGCATTTATGTAGTTGTAGTACTGTATGTTTGGAGCAGTATACGTAAGTTTTGCTGTTTGATGATGTAACGGCACTGGCAGGAATCCTCACAGGATTCCCATGGATGCACAGACGCTGCTGTGCCACCAGCCTCAGAACGATTTATTATAGAGTAGAGAGCATAGAGTCTACGATGATCTGTAAACCTCAGCTATCACAGATGAGACCTTCTAGAAATTTCAGCTATCACAGATTGTCTCTAAACTAGCTCTTGTTGGCCATGAAATAAAAATATGTTAAGTCACAGTTTCCTGTAAAATCGGAGCTAGTTTTAGCCCCTAAATGTGTGCATTCCCTAGAAAAGATTTATTTGTGTTCCCAGGACCCCCTTAGTCATTCATGCTGTATAAACAATATGAAGAAACAAGTGAGATATGGACTCTGCATGAAATCAACTTGGGATTTTCAAAATAGGAAAAGAAATGATCTGTCTTTTGTAAAATACCCCAGAATGGACACTGGACAGCAACTCTATAGAACGTGTGGAAACACAATTTGCTTGGTGGGGTTCTTAAGAATGCAGTCGGTAGAGAGATGAAATCCACAGAGATCCTCAGTAAGTGTTTCGGTAAACCCATTTGTCCAGTGATGCGATTAGAGCGGAACATCTCTGTCTCTGCCTCTCCTTCTATGGCCTGTCTGTGCTCAGAAATGGTGACTGAATATCTCAGTCTGAACCACGGAGCTACAGTAAGACTACTGAGAATGGGCGGTTTGTTTTCTACACGTGTCAGAATCAGTGTGCAGCGATGGATTTTATTTGTTGTTGAAAGACTTTGAAAAGCAATGAAAAAGCAGTGTGATGTCACAGAGACTGGTGTGATGCGGTTGTTTTCCATAGATACATCTGTAACCAGTGACATCCAGTCAATATTTCAGCAGCTAATTATAGTACCCCCCACCCCACCCCACCCCATCTCTCTCTGCACTCTTTCACTCTATTATTCTCACTCCCTCTTTCATTCTCATTCTCTTTTCCTCTTTTATCCCTGTTTCCTCTGGTGCTGACCTACACAGCCCTCTCTGCTGCAGGCGGCTAACTGGACACGCTGACGGTGCATGATGACAACATGGCACAGATGCTGCTGCCACCCGGACCAGACAGCTTCCGTCCGTTCGGCCGCGAGTCGCTCAGGGCCATCGAGAATCGCATCCGCGAGGAGGCCCAAAACAAGCCAAAGGACAAGCGGGCCAAAGATGACGAGAAAGTCCCGAAACCCAATGGCGACCTGGAGGCGGGGAAAATCCTGCCCTTCATATATGGGGACGTGCCCTGTGAACTGGTGTCCAGCCCTCTGGAGGACATGGACACTTATTACAACAACAAAAAAGTGAGTTTGGTTGGTTTTTGATTGGTCCGCAAGAAGAAAGCTGGCACGGATCGATTTGTCCTTACTGATGGAAGATTGGTCCCTGGTGTGGTGGTCATCGCCAGTCACTCATTGCATAATTGCTCAATGACTGCACAGTTAATGTCCTTTTTTCCTGCCTCTATTCCATTACTGTGATAATTATCAAGCCATTCAGGATGTTTATAATTACTTGTACTGTTGCAAGCAAAGAAAGCAGTGGGACAACCAAGGGTTCACTCTTAAAGCGAATCTGTTGAATACAACACAACTTGCATTGTTTTTAACACATCTCTGTGTCCAGATAGGGACAACACATTCGTTTTAAGAGTGTTGTTTTTTTTTTTTTAGTGAAGACAGAATCACAGGGAGAAAGAGAGAGAGAGAGGCAGAGATAAGCCTCATCTTGTGCTGTACATTGGTTAAAATGCGGACTACAGGGAGACACTTTGTTTAGGTCATATGTGAATGTGATAGAATGTATCAATGGGTCTACCATTGCCTCATTTTTCAGTAATCTTTAATAGACTTCTATGTTGTTTTTGAAATTATATTATATTATATTAGTATATTGAAGTGTCTCAGGTAGGTTGAGTTGAATTTCCTTTATTCATGTGTGTGTGAGGGGAGTGGGGTGGTGTTGGGGATTGTACCATCATGTGTTATCATGTTCCTTTAACTCATGTGCTCTTTCTTTGTAGACCTTTATAGTGTTGAACAAAGGGAAGACAATCTTTCGCTTCAGTGCGACACGTGCTTTGTATATTTTAAGCCCCTTCAATCCCATTAGAAGAATTGCTATTAAAGTTTTGGTGCATCGATATCCTTTTATGAATTCCACATGGATATGGAATTACAATATACAGTGAAGTATTTTTTTTAAAAATATGTCAATAGAACAAAGCGCTTAAAACATTACAGGTGCTCTAAGCAATGTTACGCGGTTTCTAAGCTAAAACATTTTTTGTCACATGCAGCAAACATGACTTCACCATCCTGTGCCCTGAATACACTGTAAAAAAATTCTGTCTGTGGACAGCCCAGACTCCAAAAACGACAACAAAAACAACTTAGTCCAGCCTGGACCATAAAAACATAACAAACTGTTCCAGCCAATCACCAACGATATGCACGTTTAGGAGAGTTTCAATTGCATGGGAGGGAGGGGGAGGGAGTAGCGAGCTAGCTCTCTGTTTTATTTGAACGTCAACAGAAGTGATATTACCCAACATTGCTTAAAGCACCTTTAATATATTAATTTTCTTATCAACGTTTTTCCTTAACCATGATTTCTACATGGTTTAGCATGTTGATCATGTGCACAATCTTAACCAACTGTGGGTTTATGACACAGTCTTCGAATCCAAAGCCTGTGGAGTAAGTATTCTCTAACAACCTGAATGTGTGCACTGTATATGATGAACTGTGTAACAATTACACATCATAGGTGCAGCATAATTTCTTTTCTTTACTATCATTATTCACAAATTTATTTACTATCATTCCCCTCTGCTGCAATCATAGCACAATAACCTACCTCCCTTGCTTTCTCACAGGTACACATTCACCGGAATATATACTTTTGAATCCCTCATTAAAATTCTTGCAAGGGGCTTTTGTATGGAGCCGTTTACCTTTCTAAGGGATCCATGGAATTGGTTGGACTTCTGTGTTATTGTTATGGCGTAAGTATGTCCAATGTCCAAACCTACCTGTGCATGTCCAAACCTACCTTTGTCTGAAAATGTGTTAGTTGTTTTTAAAAAACTTTGAAAGCTGTAGAATATTTAGTGCTCCTGTTATGTATAACTTATAGGTCATCTGGTTAAAGACTATTTGAACCAGGTAAGGTTGAACTGATAAAGGTTTGATGAAGGCTTAACTGTTACTATATATCTGTTTTCACATTTAAAATTAAAATGATTATTTTGTGTATGTATAAAACAGTCACAGAAAAAGGATGGGTTGTTAGTGTGGTATGTGTATAGAGAGGGAAGTTTAATACAACATTCTCTTATGTACATGTGAGGTGTAACCACTCTTCAGAATTCGCCCCCAGCCCTGAGACAATCAAAGCCCTGCACCAACTATAAGACCACAAATAGACCATTAGTCAAAGAAGTGAATGCTGTTGTGGAGTCTCTCATTGTTACATAACTCTGCAATTTGATTCTGCAGGTATGTAACAGAGTTTGTAAACCTAGGCAATGTTTCAGCTCTGCGCACATTCAGAGTATTGAGGGCTTTGAAAACTATTTCAGTGATCCCAGGTAAGCAGTGGCTATAGGCCGACAGTGCTGCTGCCAGCCTGCGATGTTTGCGTCCGCTCTTTCTCCTCTTCCTCCTCTTGGTCCAGCTCCTCCTCATCTCCTCCTCGGACTGCTCCCTGTCCTCAATGTCACTGCATCTCTTGCCCTCCCCACTTTCCCCTCCCCCACTTTCCCGCAGATATGTCACATTTTTTCTGGAGGGGTATGTGGACCTGGGCAATCTGACTCCACTAAGAACATTCAGGGTGCTACGGGCCCTCAAATCTATATCAGTCGTTCCAGGTGAGAGCCAGGTGAAAGGGTGGAGTTGACCGATTAGACAGCCGGCTTTAACGGCCCTCTCCTCTACTATCAGTTTTGTACTATAAACAGCCAAAGCAACAATAAATTATTTCGTTTTCAGAGGAGAGAAAAGATCTCCTGTTTTCTTTTCTCAAATTCTCCTCGGTTTTTTATCGGTATTAATGATCATTCTTTTATATAATAGATAGTATATTACAAGCCTTGAGGATGGCATTCCGTTTTATTTGCATGAGGTGTTGAGCATCCAAAAGGCCAGTCAGGGTGATTGATTGCATGGTTAGTGGGGAATTCTTTTCTTTCCTTTCTCTGCTTTCATTCTGCTTGATTTGTCCTACTGGCTCTTATATTGAGTTTGTTTTCATCACATAGTCCAGTTATTAGATATCCACCTCCTGATCTACCCTTGTGCACTATGGTTGTACCCTGTTCATAAGAGTATTAGATTGTCTACTTGAAAACTTTGCTTTAATAGGATGAAGTGAAAGCTAGGAAATGTGTTGCATTTGTCAGAAGCTCAGCTGTAGAGACTGATTAGAATGCTGTCTACTCACACTGTGAAATGTCCTCCATTACTTCCCATAGGTCTGAAGACTATTGTAGGAGCACTCATACAGTCAGTGAAGAAGCTGGCTGACGTCATGATTCTCACCGTGTTCTGCTTAAGTGTCTTTGCTCTGATCGGGCTGCAGCTCTTCATGGGCAATCTAAAGCACAAATGTGTGAGAATGCAATACCCCTCCAACAGAAATGCATCAATGAGTCTCATACTTAACTCAACTAACTATAGCTCGGACCCAAGTGAGTTTTGACCAGTGACGTGTGGGAACCGTCATGTTGTTATATGTGGGTGTGTTTGAAAGATATTCGTTTGAATTCATTGTTGAATAAAACAAAAAAATATAACACTGAGCAAATATTACCGTAACATTGCAGTACTTTCAGTTATGTCAGAGGTCAATAATTATTATTGTTTGCAGTCGTAATGAGACTTTTTCAGGTGATCTCTGGCCACACAAGAATTGTATGACTCAAAATGAAGTTTGTGTGTGTGTGTTTGATGCTTTTGAGTAGTATCCAAGGTACTTGCCCTTTTATGAACGAAGTGTGTATTTTTGCTGGGATTTTGACCTTTGAGCTTTGATGATGTTTACATATTGTCAGTTTTTTTGTGAATGTATTACTATTAGCAAAACTGTAACTCCAAATGTTCATACATTTCTAGGTCTGGAAAACAGTATTAGATAATATCATACTTTTACAGACAGTATAACTGTGTCTGACCATTCTTCCAGGGATGCATTTTATACTAATGGCTTCCGCTGCATTTTTGTTTTCAGATAACCACTACTTTATCCAAGGCCAAAGAGATGCCTTGCTGTGCGGGAATGGCAGTGGAGCTGGGTAAGACCCCAACAGCTGCCCACACTGTTCAGACGAACCATTGTGCCAATTCAGCCCATCTCTCTATTTCCTACACATGTGTATGCAGAGAGAGAGCCAGCATTTAACGAGGACGCATTTGTAATTGAATCTTTTCCAGAGTATGCCCAGACGGATATTTGTGCTATAAAACGGGCAAGAACCCAGATTACGGGTACACAAGCTTCGACTCGTTTGGCTGGGCCTTCCTGTCTTTGTTCAGGCTGATGACCCAGGACTACTGGGAGCGACTCTACCAGCAGGTGCGTGAGGACTGCCTGCTTGGCTCCTTTAGATGAGAGTGTTATTTCCAAAGGATGCTTTGCATGCAGTTTGTCCTGCTGCTTTTGATGGACTTTAAGGGCTGGTCTACATAGTAAACAAATGGAGGGCTTCCATTTGTCTGTATAGATCTCACATAGGCTATTCAAACAAGGGCAATTGTCAGTTGTACAAACCCCATTCTTAAAGTGAACAGGTGTGTTTAGAACTACGTTGAGAATGACAATTTTGTAAAGTAAGTAATGAAAGGGATTGCCACAATGGTTTTCAAAAGCAATAAAGCTTATGGTTTATTACTGAAGGAGATGCCGATGAATGCTCAGCCCATTCTGTGATTGATAAATGGCTGATCTAATAATGACCTTTAAAGACTCAGAATTTTTATCTTTCTGTCTGAACTGGACTGTTTCATCAGGCTTAATTGAGCTTGGGTACGAGTGATTAAAAAATATTTTCTGTTGTAAACAAGGTTTGTAAACTTGTAAAATGGAAGGTGACTATAATTCCATTGGGTATTTGTCTTTAGACTCTCAGGGCAGCAGGAAAGCCCTACATGATGTTCTTCATCCTGGTCATCTTCTTGGGGTCCTTCTACCTGGTAAATCTGATCCTGGCTGTGGTGGCCATGGCCTATGATGAGCAGAACCAGGCCACCATAGAGGAGGCCCAGCAAAAGGAGATGGAGTTCCAAGCTATGTTGGAGCAGTTGAAGGACAGCATGGTACAAAACGATTTAAACAAAGTAAAACAGAATAGCTTGATCTATTGCTTATGTATTGTCTTTGTTAGCATCATTTCTTCTCCTTTGGCTTTTAAAGGAACATATTTGTTCAAGGCCACAGTAAAACATGACACTGCCTTTGACTGCTAGCAGTAGAGTATGTTGATAGGGGCAACAGGGGCTTCAAGTAATCAATCAGTTTTGTAAACATACTGGCAGGGGACAACATTTACAGCTTGCTCCTGAAACATGACCCATATGAGAATTGTGATGAAACAAACAAAGATGAAACCAGATAGTATTTACCATATGTGCAATAGATAGATAAACAGACTCACAGACAGACAGACAGACAGGAACAAATAAATACTTCAAATCATCCACTACATTTTACTGACTAAATTTTACTCTGACTTGTGTTTCTGACCCACAACTGGCAAATAGGTTAAGACCAAAATAATAAGTGACATAGTAGAGAACGAGGCCCTGTCGGAGTCATCTTCCAACGTCTCGAGACTCAGCTCCAAAAGTGCCAAGGAGCTCAGAAACCACAGAAAACGCAGAAAAGATGGGGAGAGGGGTGACAGTGTGCGGTCACACAATTCCGAGTCAGAGGACAGCATCAGAAGGCCCTCTCTCCGTTTCCTGGACGGCAAGCATCGCCTTTCCAATAAGGAGCATCCTTCATCCCCACATCAGGTTAGACTTCCCCTCTTGCTGTTGGCCACCTCGGCAGGGTAGGCCAGAAACATGACACGGCAGGTGATTAATAGATGGATGGATGGATAAATGTTCAAATGTTGTTCTTCATGAAATTGAAAGCTTTAATAGACACTTAAGAAAGTTTAGAATTGTATGTTTTTGGGACTTATTGGGACTAATTAAATGGTGTCCCTCTAAAAATATTGCTTTTTTTGTTGAGATTGTTCTTTTTATCACCTTGTCATCATATTTTTTAGATTTTTATTTCAGTTGTTGTTTCATCTTATTTTCTGTCATAGACACCATTGTTATTATCATCCACCTTTGTTATTGCAATCATTACTGTTTTTTTAAATCATCATCAGCATCATCAGCAACATCATCATCCTCATCACCATCAGTGGGATGCATCCATGCTTATTTGCTATTGTCATCTTTTAAATATTTTCCGCATTAGTATGGGACCATGACTGGTTTCATCACATTTGTATCATCATCATTATCATCATCACTGTCATCCTTATCAGCTCCACTGTAATCATTCATCAGATGTGTTCCTTCAGATTGCCATTTTGTAATAGTCAACCAAGACCGAGGCATGTCTTTCTCTCCCAGTCGATCCTTAGTTTCCATGGGTCCATTTTGTCACCCAGACGGAACAGCAGGAGTAGTGTCTTCAGTTACCGTGGCGGGGCATTGGACGAAACTGGTTTCGCTGATGACGAGCACAGCCCCTTTGACAAGGGCAGCCGGCGTGGCTCCTTCTTCCTGCCGTGCAGGCCCCGCTTTAGGCACGTCAGTGAGAACAGCGTCTCCTCCCATATCCTCCGGACAGCCAACAGCAAGATCCAGAGCTCCGTGAACCACAATGGGATAGGGTCCCAGGTTTCCGGGGGGTCACTACCCTCGTCACCTGCTCACCTTCGGTTGCCTGTGGTGATGATAGATGCCCCCACCCCTTGTGATGACGTAAGAATTTGGGTTCTCATGATCTCATGCTGAGCCAAGTGTTTTTTCTCAGTCCTCTGATGTCTGACTGACGGGTGTCGGATTTCATAGTAATTGTTTCAGCTCTGATTAAGCATGTGATCCTCAAAAAACATACAATACAAATAGCCACAAAACATTTTGTTTTGCCTATTGCTCATTTTTTTTACAGCATCACTGTGCTGTCATTTGCCATTTTGAGGCATGTTTTTAATAAGAAACTACAGTACTGTTAATTTGGGCACATGGTCATTCGAAGAGCAGATAAACACACCTGGCATTCCCACTTAACATCCAGGGTATGCAACATTTAGTTATGTCCTCACACCTGTCATTCCCACTTAACATGCAGGGTATGCAACATTTAGTTATGTCCTTTAAGTCATCATTTTCAATATAAGAAAATCCTTACACCACGACATCTCCAACAATACTGGCAAAAGATGCCAGCTAGCATGTTAGCAACTTTTATCAGTGTCAACTGGGCTTTCTTTGCTTCTTTAACTTAATTTATATGAACTTGACTGGAACTTGACTTAACTGAATATAATAAGTAACTGAAACACTGAACAAAGCTACATTTCCAGGTCCATTCAAGTAATCAATATTTTTTTAATGATACTAATTTGATGCTGTAGCAAATTGTGTATAGTTCTGAGCAGAATTTGTGTTATTGCTGCAACTTTATAGTAGGAATGTCATAAAAATAGTTTTATAGAGGCAAACATATGATGTGTCATAAGAATGAATGAAATAGTTAATTTATTTTATTTCTATTTTAAAACATTTTTGTTCTTGTTCTGCTTTCTTTGTTTTGAGTTGATTTTGTTGTGAGGATATTTTGTCTTTTGTTACATTTGATGCTTGTTAATATTGAAAAGAATTGCACACAGATGATATATGGGTAGTTTCACAATCAGGGTAAGTGACTAAAATTATGATCATTCTGTGTATATGTATATTCTGTGTATATGTGTAGCAGATGACTGTCAACAGATGACTTTGCAACATTTTTCATAGAAAAAGTTGCTCAAATAAGTTCTCAGTTTGATGAACCTATAAGAAGGGCTTTGCCTTGTTTTGGCATATGGCATCGTTGGACTCTTTCTCTCCTCTTGATGAGGAAGCGGTCTCTCAACTGCTTCAGCGAAGTCGTCCAACAACATGCCCTTTGGGTCCTGTCCCGTCTACTCTTCTACATTCTTCACTTAGTTCTGGAATAGTTCCTTTTTCTTTAAACAGGAAAGGGTTACATCTTTGCTAAAGAAAAGTACACTTAATCCAACTGATAGGAAGAACTACAGACCTGTCTCCCTTCTTCCTTTCTTGTCAAAGGTTTTGGAGAGAGTGGTCTTCAAGCAAGTATGTGACTTCCTTTATCAGTATAACCTACTAGACCCTATGCAGTCTGGTTTTAAGAGTGGTAATTCTACTGAAACTGCTCTTCTGTCTGTGACTGAAGCATTGAGAGTAGCTAAGTCCTCTGCAGTCATCAGTATTAATTCTACTAGATGTATCTGCTGCCTTTGATACTGTTAACCATGAAATTCTCCTTTCTACAAGGCAAATGACTGAACAATGTGTTTAATGATAATTTTGTAGGTGCTGCTAAGTCTCCTTATCAATGATAACTTATAGTTAGCAAACATAATCAGGTATCTTCAGGTACACAGATAATGTCAAGCATTTACCTTGATCGTGAAAATATCCATATACATGATCCCCAGGAGGTGTTTGTTGATATAATGTATTTTCCATGGACTATGTTTAGCTGGAATGAAGAAATGTCCAATAGCTATCCATTGCTGCTGTCTCCTACCACTTCCTAAAGTTGTGTGTTATTTTGCAATAGACATATGGTTTTGTTGTGTGCTTTATGGTTCTGTGGGAATGTCTCTCTCCTCATCAGGCAAAGTCTTCTGGGTAACACTTTACTTGACAGTATCGACATAAGAGTGACATGACACTGTCATGAACACATGACCTTGTCATGAACACATGACCCTAATCCTAACCCTAACTTGTTATGACAAAAACCGAATGACACTTAATTACAGAAGTGTTATGTCATAAACGTTTATGACTTGTTTATGACATGATCATGACAGTGTCATGTCACTCTTATGTCGATACTGTCAAGTAAAGTGTTACCATCTTACTATCAAGTAAACTGTAACCGTTTTTTCTTTACTCATACATGAATCTCAAATGGCTAAAGCATTTGGGGTATGAGTCTTTGCCCAGTCTTGAATTTCCCCTTGGGGATCAATAAAGTATCTATCTATCTATCTATTCCTTAAAACGAGAACCTTAAAATGAGAACCTTAAGTTCAGGTCAGGTCCTTCAGAATCTGTGTGTGTGTGTGTGTGTGTGTGTGTGTGTGTGTGGGGGGGGGGGGGTTGTATTTCTGTTTGTTTGAGAGATGTGCCAAAGCTTGCTCCTGACTGTGCTTTGCATTTTTTTTCATATCAAGGGTTCTCCTGGCAGTGGTTCCTTCAGGAGGGTTCGATATGGTTCTAACTCGGCAGACTTTTTAGATGACGTGTCCATAAGGCAAAGAGCCCTGAGCGTGGCCAGTATAATCACCACAGTGGAAGGTATGTGTGTCTTTTATCTGTTCCTGTGTGTAAAAATCAAGATTAATTTGACCTTACTGCACAAGAGCAGTTTACCGCTAGTGAACATCTTTTCATACAGTAATTGTCTCACTGACTTGAAATTACTATTTTAATATCCCTATTCAACCGAGACCGGACTCGAGTACTACATCACTAGTAGCTAGAATGCATCAAGAAAACACATAGGAAAAACACTGTTCAGTCCACCAAGTCATGATAAAACTATTGGCGCTGCGCAGCACCAGTTGTGATATTTATCCTACTCAGTGTAATCGTAGGAAATGTCATGTATGAAAACTAGTATTGTTAGGCAATACTATAAGCCTATAAGTGTCAAGTACAGGGCAGCTGTGGTGTGGCGATGACATCATCGATACGCAAGTATACGGTTTCGCCGTACAAACAAACTCGAAAGGGCTATGGTTTCGAATTTTTTCACCCTGGGACCAGGTTTTTACAGGATTCATTTGGTCGATCGGGCAAGACGATGCAAAACATGTGCGTTTAAACCAAAAAGCGTCTACGTGTGGATGGCCCCTAACATAGGGGTATGTATACTTATGGTCCCTGTTTTTTTGAGGAAGAACATTTATTTATTTACGATAAATTATTCATACACAAATAAAATTGGTGTCCTTAAAGGTTGGATTTTTCCTCATTTTGTTAATTAAGGCATTAAGATCAATTTCCAATTTGTTACTCCTCTTTTTAGTCAACTTTAGCATATGTATGTACAGGGTATGTAAACTTCTGGTTTCAACTGTATGTGCATTTGACAAACGCACCACATGTGAGTGCATTGTTGGATTCCGAAATGTCACGTGTCGCAGACCGCAGGTGCTCGGGCACACCATCGCCGCTTGGCTATATTTTTTGTTTTGTTTTTTATTGCATATGACAATAAATGTGAAATTTTCAACAGAACTTGAAGAGTCAAGACAGAAGTGCCATCCATGTTGGTTTGAGCTTGCCAGAACTCTTCTGATCTGGGACTGTCCCTCATGGGTGAAAATCAAGAAAGTTGTCTACCTTATTGTGATGGACCCTTTTGCTGATCTAGCCATCACCATCTGTATAGTCTTAAATACAGTGTTTATGTCAATGGAGCAGCACCCAGGGTCACCCACGTTAACAAGTGTTCTCTATGTAGGGAATCTGGTAAGACACCCCCCATAAATAGTATTTACATTATTTTGTTATTTATGTGACATTCTTGCTAAATCAGTCTTAAATGTGTCCTAATCGATGCATTGTCTTATAATTTATTTTCTTGAATTATCTCATTATTTACTTACTTGAATGGCTTCGCTGATTATGTTTCTATGGGCAGGTATTTACAGCAATCTTCACTGGTGAGATGATTTTGAAGATTATAGCTATGGACCCATACTATTATTTCCAAGAGAGCTGGAATATATTTGACAGTGTTATTGTCATCTTGAGCTTGATAGAACTTGGGCTGGCAAAACTATCAGGGATGTCTGTTCTCAGATCTTTCAGATTGGTAAGATCAACCTCCCAAATGAGCTTATTGGTAGATTTTAGAGTCGTTACACTGACTTATATTTCTCTGAAACATTTTTTTAAGGACACTGTAAACTTTTAACTCATTATTGTCTTAAAATTCAAATCATGTTATTGCAGTGTTTAAGGCAATTCTGTAAACTGTCAAAAACATTTTGTACTCACAGTTGAGGATCTTCAAACTAGCCAAGTCATGGCCCACTCTGAACATGCTGATCAAGATCATAGGGAACTCAGTTGGCGCCCTGGGAAACCTCACCTTGGTGCTGGCCATTATTGTCTTCATATTTGCTGTGGTTGGCATGCAGCTATTTGGCTCGAGCTACGAACAGAATAGTTGCAAGATAACGGAGAAGTGTCAAGATGACTGTTCTAAGGATTGTTTGCTGCCGCGCTGGCACATGCACGACTTTCCCCATTCCTTCCTGGTTGTGTTCCGAGTGTTGTGTGGCGAGTGGATCGAGACCATGTGGGACTGCATGGAGGTCCATGAGGGCCAGGCCATGTGTCTCACTGTCTTCATGATGGTCATGGTCATCGGAAATTTGGTGGTACGTTAATGTCTCTGAAGACTGTTAAAAGCAAGCATATTTACACTATAGCTATGTATTTCAGTCACAAAACATATGTCTGTCTTGTGTTTTTGAAACACCTCAGGTCCTCAACCTCTTTCTTGCGCTGCTGCTCAGCTCTTTCAGTGCTGACAACCTGACGGCTATAGAAGACGACAACGAGACGAATAACATTCAGATAGCCATGGCTCGGATTCATAGGGGCATTGCTTGGGTGAAGCTCACAGTGCGTCGCTCTTTTCGGAGCCTTTGCATGAGAAAAAAGAAGCAAAAGAAGCCTGTGAGCATGGTCAAGTCAGGGGACGACCACGCCAACAATGGAATGGACAATGGAATCTATTTTCCCAACCACAGCACTGTAGAGTTCATCAAAGACCTGGACTGTTTGAAGGAGCGGAACGGAGTAGCTGCAGGGTTGGAGGACACTGCAAAGAACTACATCATGTCCAACGAGGATGTGTATTTGCCTTTCGTCAGTAATTCTGACGTGACTGTCTCAGTCCCCATTGCTGCAGGGGAATCTGACTTTGAGAACCTCAACACAGAAGACTTCAGCAGCCTGTCCTCTGACATAGAGGATGACATCAAAGAGGTATGGAAAAATGAATTACTTGTTTGATTGTGCGTTTGTGGTTTGGCAACTAGAATCGTTCATTTGTTTTGATTGTTTTGGTTGGTCCATTGTTTTGGCCCTTTGGAGATGGGTTTCCATTTGTTTTATTAGTTAGCTAAATTTAGCTTTGCGATGCTCAGTATGTTTACCCTGTTAGGGTTTTGAGCAAGGTAGTAACCCTCATGTGCAGCACCAAAGCACTCAATCCAGACCAGAAGTCAACAGATATTAGCCAGTGACATTCCCATTCCTCTGAGTCATTAATCTTTGCTGTGACCCTTGATTAAGCCGAGGCAATGGAAACAGGAAAATACCAGTCTACAGATTACATTATCTGTCATGTGAGGCAGAGTGTGCTGGAGCTACCTCCTCCTCAGAGAGTAGAATGCTTCCTTTTGCCATCTTCCCTAGCCTGAAATGAGTAGGTAGGAGACTAAGAGGAAACATTCTTAATGGTAAGGGTTAAAGAGAGCACTTATTTGGCCTAACTACAATGCATAAGAATCGATATGAAAGAGTCATGTGACACGTGCATCCTCTACTATAACTTTGTGCACTATATTTCTCTCTCTCTCTCTCTCTCTCTCTCTCTCTCTCTCTCATACTGTGTAGTTCATGTCTCTGTGTCAGGTGTGAGATAGATAGATAGATAGATAGATAGATAGATAGATAGATACTTTATTGATCCACAAGGGAAAATTTAACACCTGAATTGGACAATATCCAAATATGATTACTGTAGTATTATTTTCCCATAGACACAAGGACTCTTATCATACTTATCAGTGTGCATCTTACATTGCTTACCCTTATTTGTTATTGCAGCTGTCTCAGAGATGCTCTGACAGTTTTCATTGAGAGGAGACCTGTAAGACCCCTTTATTGTACATAACAAAACCATATTGCATATTGCCCCATACATATACATTTTCCATACATTCACTCATTGACCCATCTGCCTCAGGATAGGTCAATTTCCTCCATCCCATGTTTTCTAAGCATTAGCCTATGGTTGAATCCATTTCTACCATATCTATGATGCAAGGCTTCTTTGTTGTATTTATTATGACTGGGAAGCACTAGTATCATTTGATAAATGTACAAGTATAATTTTCTGTTGTTATTTGATACATCTTGTTACTTGTGTTGGTTTGATTACTGAGACTTCATTACTATTAAGACTCTGGTTTGACACACAGGATGGTAAATAGGTATTATTCTTGGGGTTTTAGAAATAGTCTAAAATTGGATGGTGAAAGTACTGACGTGTTGTTTTGAAGTTGAGAGGACCTATTTTTATTGTGTAGTTCACTATTGAAATCCAGGCAGGCTTTTCTATGGATACATACAAGTCAAACTTAATAGTAGAAATACCCAGCATTATGGAAGAAATGCTTTTTAACTGGCCCACCCAGACCCAGTTAGTTGGTCCTAACGGAAGGTGTTTGCTCTAAGAGTGGATCTGAGTTAAGCCTGCATTACTTACATCACAACCCCATTAGCATCTGCCAGTGTCACATGATCCACAGCTGAGAGCTGCTGCCCAGGGCTGAGAGGCATGTCCGGCAGTTGTTCTCACAGTGTTTAGTCCAATTAATCTGACGGACACAGAAAAAAATGGAGGACAGTTATTGTCATTTTACACATTTGCCTGGTATAAACAGTTCTGGTTGGAGTAATCAAGCAACCTGATCGCCTCTCATGGTCTAGTACACAGCATTGGACTGGCCAATGCAAATAATGGCATCTAGGACTAGAATGATTATAATATCTACAACATCCTGTAATGAGTATAATATCTACAACATCCTGGAATGGTCGCCTGTATTTTCATGTTAGCTATTTTGAGACAACATAGCTAACTGGTCCACTGACGTCATTTTGCCAGACATGAAAATACTGAGCCACATGAAGTCTCTCATGTCTTACTCAGGCATCCCAGAAATGAGAATGCAAAGTTCATAGTGCATGTAAAATTAACAGGTCAAATCAATTTTACCCACAGTCATCGAATGGAACATTGTAGAAGGCTCTGTCAAATATTTAGTTATTGTTGGCCAAGACTTCAGTGATCTCATTAGCATATCACATGTCTGTGGGTACTTTTGATTAATAATGCATGAACTATTTTACTGTAGAAATTATAAGAATAATAGTAATCAAGTACTTAATTTAAGCATTAAAGGGGCAACCACTGTTTTGGGTCTTGCTCTCTGAGTCTTAAGCCTTTTAGTGTACCAAGTTTCAGTGCTTTGATCCTGTCCTTTCCCGTTTGTTCTTGTAGAAGCTGGAGGACAATGGCGATTGTAGCTCTTCAGAGGGTAGCACAGTAGACATCAGACTCAACTGTGGAGAGTCTATGGACCTGGAGCTGGAGGAGTCCATGGACCCTGAACCATGCTTTACAACAGGTAAAGATGGATGGCTTACTTGTTTTTATTGTATGTACCGGTAGATCCTAGTAATGCAATAATTTCCAGATAATATAACAACTCCCAATAGTATATTACATATCTCCTCTTTACTGCCAAAATGTAATAAATCCTGATGATGTAATGAGTTCCAAATAATGTATAAAATGTATTTTTTACATTAATGGGAGGTTATAACTTTATTAGTTTTAACCTTATTTTTTCAGCATCCAGTTATGTAATAATTTCTCAGTACTTGGCCAATGTTGCCATCAATAACTGATGGCCAAGCAGAGGATCTATGTTGACTATCTGTTTCTATACCTTTTTTTATTGGGGACAAAGCAGCGAAGCTACTAGGAAAGGTGTCATGATTCCTTTCATAAAGTGCCATGTCATGGTTGGATTTATATGGATTTTAACCAGTTATCTTAGCATTGATGAACCAACAAACCAATGGCTTTTCTTTTTTCAAAAGCTTCTTAAAACTTAAATGGCACCATATTTACATGGCAGCTATGCCCTGCTCAGCTGCTCGGCCTCCTAATTGATGCTTGCACCTGTCTGGACTTTAAAACCTTTAAACATTTAGGTGAAATCCAAAATTGCGGATATTGGTGGGAAGATAGGACCCTAGGATAGGATCTAAAAATGGTAGAACGTGATGCATCCACTGAGATCACTTCTGACCATTTAAGCGATGTGTGAAACGTTTTTGGATTTCCATCAGAAAATGAAATAAATAAATAGCCTAACAATGTCGTAATCTGCAGAATATGTAGGCTAAGGCCCAAATGAAATATCACTCGACAACGAGCAGCCTAAGTGCATATCTGGTAATGTTACACCCTGACAAGCTAGATAGGTAAACAGTCCGAAGATGAGAAACCGTAGCTAAAGCAGGCAAAAATTAGCCTACCGGGTTTTTGCCTCCCTCCTCTATGTCCAGTGCTTTTGTCACTTGTCTGATAGGCATAATGGTTCATGGAAACGTGGGCTGATAGAAAAAAAGAAAGCAAACTCAATCAGGAAGTACTTGCTAATTTGGCATCATCAAACAAAGAGGCATACAATTAAGTGGTAGTGGTATGAGCGTTCATTCAGTGTGTGTGCGCGTCTGTGCAAAAGAAACTCAACCACTCAAGTTGCACAGATATCGTTGGTAGACTTGAGCTTTTGTTCAATATAACAAGTCAACCACGCATTTATAGATGCATTGGCAATGCATAAGCCCGTTTATACAGTGTATAGAGATGCATAGTAAATATGAATAGGCCAAATTTGAGCATTAAATATTCGAATATAAATTGATTATTAAAAATAATAATGAATGAAATTCGAATGCGATTATGGAGGAAGATTGACAGCCCTAGTACTGTTTACATTTTTGTTCTGTTCATACGCTTCAGGTTGTGTCCAGAGATTCCCCTGCTGTCGTGTTGATATAGAGAAAGGTATCTGGAAGTCGTGGTGGACCCTGAGAAAGACATGCTTCAGAATCGTGGAGCATAACTGGTTTGAGACCTTCATCATCTTCATGATAATGCTCAGCAGTGGTGCACTTGTGAGTTACTGATGCCATGCGGAATATTCTTATGAGACAGAGGAGACTTTTTAAAAAATATTTCCATCAAGTAATGCTATTGTAGAATTTTTGGCAAGGTTACAATTTCTTTTGTGTGACAAACAATGCAGTGGTTTATAGGCGCGTCTGCAGGTTTACGGCTGTACGCATAGTGCATACCATCAGGCTACTCAACAAAGAGAGATAATTTCCCCTGTGTGTGTGTGTATTCACACAAAATTTGCCTACCATAACTTCCCAACTCTGCACAGTATCCCATTAACTGCATGACAGTAGGCTGTTTACAATTTTCTGTAAAGAGATGGGAGATGGCATTGGTCATCCCATCTTACATGGACCAGACTGAATCAGACTCTGATTAGTGCCAACCTGGCAATCCGAAGCAGATAGCTACTGACGCAGGGGTTGCACCCATTCAGAACAGTGAAACAAAACCATAATATTCCTCCATATCTCTAAACACATAGTCACACACAGATATACACAGGGACAGAACAATAACAGAATGAAACTAGAATTGCATCTCCGAGGAACTGCAAGAGTGGGGTTGATCAGGTGCAGTTCACCAAAAGGATTCCAACAGTACCTCATTTTTAAAATGGATGCACATCTCCTCACCCATTCATCGTGGTGGAATATCTCAAGGTGTAAAGTACAATTACTTTAATTTTTAATTGTACAAGCTGTACAATTAGCCTTTCCAGAGTAATCCGGTTATGAAATTGTAGCAAATGTGTACATGGTCTCCAACTTTGGGCTTTTGTAACACATTATTTCATAAAAGGCCAAATACAAAATAAATGTTAAAAAATATCGCCTAGATCAGTGTTTTTCAACCACTGTGCCGGGGCACACTAGTGTGCCGTGAGAGATCATCAGGTGTGCCGCAGCAAATTACCCAAATGTCACTCACTGGTCCAGAAAACCAACTGTTGCATCAAAGAATATAACCACATGCTCTCATTGATTGTATGATTGCACTATTTGTGGTATGCAGGCATTGTACAACGGGGGCCCCATATCCAGTATTCACAGAATCATCACATATCCAGTTCATAACAACAATTAAATTAGATATAGTCACCTACAAATGAAACAGAGGGTGGTTGTTTTATTAAGCAGGTCTTGTATAGAAGCCATAATAAGGCCATATCTGTGTATTATTTTAGGCTATAGTATGTTTATTTTTTCTTCACACAGGATGTTAGTGTGCCGTGGGACATTTTAAGTGTCAAAAGTGTGCCGTGGCACAAAAAAGGTTGAAAAACACTGGCCTAGATAGATGTAAATATTAAAATCAGCTAATGGCTAAGAGTTTGTCAATGTAGTCTTAATGATATAAAATGCTAAGCATGCATGTAAGCATGCATGTATTTATTGTTTCTTAAAGTTAAATTACTTAAATTGTTCAATGCATGATTTCAAAACAGGCCAAATAGAAAATAAATGTTAAATATAGCCTAGATATCTGTGAATATTTAAATCAGATGTACAGCATACAGTAGTTAAAGTTAGATAGTTGGATTATAAGATGCTCCAGAACTCACACAAACAGAGTCTTACAGGAGCCACACCACCCTTATGACAAGACACTGGCATATGAATGTGGTTCTGTTGACCTTTAGTTTTGTTGCTACTGTGGCCATGGAAGACAGGCCAATTATGAGCTCTGTCCAACATTGGTGGTAGGTTTAGAGAAATATTTGGATGGCAATAATGCTGATAACCGTGATCATTTTGGTAACTATAATCATCTCTGGTGGCTGGTAAAAGAGTTGAGTGGCTGGTAGATTTTGGAATCCACCAGCCACAGTGGCAGTTGGACAAAATATTTCATTTCCATCCCTGGCGCACACACACGTGCACACAACTTCACACAGACTAACACACACCCACACATGTACATACACATAAACACATATGCGGACACACAGACACTCAAAGACACACACGCACATTCCACAAATTTACATGAAAAAAAAGATGTGACAGCACTTTGCTTTTTTTACATGATCTGTATGCCTGGTGATTCTCTCTCTCTCTCTCCCTCTCTCACACCCACATGCACAAATGTACATATACATACACACACACACACACACACACACACACACACACTATCAAACGCACGCTGGCACCCATATACACACACACACACACACACACTATCAAAAGCATGCTGGCACCCATACACACACACACACACACACACAATCAAACGCATGCTGGCACCCATACACACACACACACACACACACACACACACACACACACACACACTCAAACACACACAAATATACACACACCATATACTGGACACCTCGTAAATCAAACTTAAACAATTGAGAACTCTCTGACTGTCTATTGCCATGGTTTGGTATGGCCTCTCAGTCCAACAACTTTCTACAGCTGCTCAACACAGACATTAGACTAAATGGGCTGGTTTCATATTTTTTCATTTTAGTTTAGTCACACATTATCATTCTTATGCTAATATACTGTCCAACACTTAATTAGTTACTTACTAATATAGTAATCTAGTACTGTTGATCATTCTTATTTTTCCACTCCAGGCTTTTGAAGACGTCGAACTTGTTAATAGGCCAAAGATAAGGGTTATCCTGGAATATGCTGATAAAGTATTCACCTATATATTCATCTTGGAGATGCTGTTAAAGTGGGTGGCCTATGGATTTGCCAAATACTTCACCAACTACTGGTGCTGGCTGGACTTTGTTATTGTTGATGTAAGTTTCATTTAAGCATTATGCTTTCCAAATGCCATCTGAATATCACTAATATCTCTGACTATATATTAGTGCCAGCATCGGAAAAAAAATCTGCCACAATGTAGCAAAGGCTGCCTGATGATTTTCTCTTACAAAGAGGGCAAAGGTGACATAGTCATTCTTGGGTAACACTTTACTTGACAGTATCGACATAAGAGTGACATGACACTGTCATGAACACATAACACATGACACATGAACCCTAACCCTAACTTTAACTCTAACCCTAACTTGTTATGACAAAAATCGAATGTAACAGAAGCGTTATGTCATAAACGTTTATGACTTGTGTATGACATGTTCATGACAGTGTCATGTCACTCTTATGTTGATACTGTCAAGTAAACTGTCTCTAACAATGCCCATTAGCTGTTCTAAAATCAATGTAAGCTACTGCCTCTTGGAAGTAACTTGTGTAAGTTAGACAATAAGACAAGGTATGTTAAAATGTAGGCCAAATGTTATGCTAGTCACATTTCTCTCTAATATATTTTTTTAATTAGTTCTTCACAATGATGTTTACTAATCTGAGTGAGGTGAAAGCAAGCAAGACATCATCAAATGCGTTGTGGAAGTCTTTCTTCTGAGGTCTTTTGGGCTCTGTTTTGTTTTCAGATCTCTATAATCAGCATGGTGGCCAATGCTTTGAACTGCAATCAAGGTGCAATTAAATCCCTGAGGACACTGAGGTCTCTAAGACCCCTCAGAGCTATGTCACGCTTCGAGGGCATGCGGGTAAGACTCCATATAGACACAAAACACACACAAATGAAAGGACACACTCATAAACACAAACACACATACGCAAATAGCCGTACATTCAGAAACCATAGACAATCTTAGCATGCATGTGCATGTATAATTAATTGCAAATACTTTTCCTCACCTTGTCATCCTTCTCTGGCCAATTGTCTTATTTTTTCAGAACTTGATATTTATATACACTGTCAGGAGGGATGTAATGCTTGTACTCTAATTGAGTCTATATGTGACTGTCACCTACCCATTATTTTAAAGTCTACAAAACTCATTGGCCCCTAAATTGAGCAAGCCCTAGCTGCTTTAGTCACATTCCTAAAGAGTATACTCCCACTCGTAACTCCATAGTTCATTATGATAAAAGGAAAGATGATAGACTTGGCTGCAGGTTTAATTACAGTATGGAAATAATTGAAATTGAAATTCTTTGCCTCATTCTACTAAATAGCTGTGGCTACAGTACCATTCAAAGGCTTTAGCTTATGTAATGGGATGGGGGAGGAGTGTCGGGAGGAAATCAATGTGTTTCCTATTGATGAAATGTTTGCATGTTTGGTGGGTTAAGTTTCCAGAGTTGCTGTGACAGTGGCCTGTCCTCACGTGGTAGTCACTGGCTTTTCCTGTCTGCATGCTTGCCTCTGTCCTCTCTGCAGTTATATTGATGTTTCTCATTCTCTCTCTTTTGCAAACTTGCTCTCTCTCTTTCTCTTTTTCTCTCTCTCTGTCTCTCTATCTATTTATCTATCTATATATATATATATATCTATTGTCTCTTCTTATTCTCCTCTCTAACACTGTACTGAGTTTTGGTGTTGCTTACCAGAGGTGGATTTAACATGATTTTTTCATGTGTCATTTTTTCATTTACAGTAAACAAAATTTTGTGACTTCACCATGCCTCTACAAGGTTTTTTTTTCTGATTTGTTGTCTCACTTTAAATGAACACACAGTAAACACACTAGTAGTGACCTAGGCATATGACTCTCCCTCCTCTTTTCCTCATCTCTTTCCGATCACTTTCCTTTGTTGTTGTTTTTGCTTTAGCTGTCAATGGTGTGTGCTGTAGTCGCTTGTGTGTTGTACAAATATTGATATGTACTGTACACTTGCAGTATCACTTCACTTCATTTTGTGTTTTCCTATTTTCACCACATCCGAACTGTTTAGTGTCTAAACTAAAAACAAATGCATCACTGTCATGGAAATCAACTGTGAAAATATGGGCTCCTGTTTGTTCCTCCAGGTGGTGGTGAATGCCCTGCTGGGAGCCATTCCTTCTATCTTCAATGTCCTGCTGGTCTGCCTCATCTTCTGGCTAATTTTTAGCATCATGGGAGTCAATTTCTTTGCCGGAAAGTACCACTATTGTGCCAATAGTACCAATGGAGAACGCTTTAATGCAAGTGAAGTTGCAAACCAGACAGAGTGCAATAAAACAGAAGGGGCTCGTTGGAAGAATGTCAAAATTAACTTTGACAATGTGGCGTCAGGCTACTTGGCGTTATTGCAAGTGGTAAGGTTTTTCAGTGTAATTTTGTGTTTATGTTATGTTTCCAGTAGACTTAGTAATCCTGTGAATTTTAGGAGCTCCTATGTTGTGGGCGGCATCCAATGCATACATTATTACTGTGCCATATTTGCTATACACTGAGAAGCTAGTATTAGCACTTGAGCAAAGGTTAAATATTAGGCCTAATGGTACAATGGCCGCTAACTATAAGATAAACATACAAGCAGGGGAAAGTGCTACTAGGCTGTGCTGGCTTATCCTACAACAGGCAGTAGCAGGACTTTGATGAATACTTACGGTCGGGACACACCAACCCGACGGCCGACCGTCAGCAGAAAAGCAGTCGGACTGATCAGTCGGCTCCCATCTCCCCGAGTCGGTCCAAAAAGTGCTGTGGAACACACCAAAACGGTGACGCGGAGCGTACGTTCTGCACGTGCGTAAGACGTAATACGTTTCCATAACAGCAGCCAATGGACGGAAATGCCACTAGTTTCGGACTTCTCTGATTAAGCATTAGAACATATACTATAGAAATATATATTTTGTACTATTTTATTGTCATTGCTTGTGTTTGATGCCAATGAAACACTCTTTTGGACACAGAATAAATCATTTATTTTTGCCCGTTTATTAATAATAAATCATTTATTTTAGCTAGCTAACGTTAGCAGTAAACAAAAAGTTAATGGGAATGTTTGCGATCTAGGTAGCAACTAAGGACTTTGGTTAAACTTGTATGGTGTTGCAAACTAACCTGAAATAACATACGTTCAGCAACTGTATGGTAGTCTACTAGTTCTAGCAAAATATGTTAGGATAGTTTATCAAAATGGGTTCATAACTTTCATCGCTGAATGTAGGGCTAATGGTCATAGGTCTACTAATCTGAGATAATGTTTAGGCTAGTCAAGGGTTTTAGCCAATTAGATTGGTCATTAAGGCCGACGGCCAAAATGAACGGTGACTGACGACGGCACGGGACACACCGAACCGACTCGAGTCACCGACCTCGTCCGACTGACAATGGCCGAAAGACTCCAGTCACCGACCTCGCCCGACTGACATGGCCGATAATCGGGTTGGTGTGTCCAGGCCCTAGTGGTCGAAACACATGGACTGTTTGCCGATGCTCTGAAAAATATATAAACTTACATTCAAGACAGAGGGCCAGATGTATGTACATTTGCGAACATAGCGTTATCAGCGTCATGGACAAACCGCAGATTGTGAACGCTGTCAGACCCAAGTTTCCGTCGTATTTATCAATCGTTCAATCCATGTTGTAAACTGCACTTTTCTCTGCCTTTCTCCGGCCATAAACGCAATTTACGAACGTCCACAACTGAATGGCAGAGCCTACATACAAGCGCAGTTGAATGAAGTTAACTGATGACAACATTAAAAAGAATCAAACGTTTAGCGATCATAAAAATTATACCATACAAACTACTTGTGCACATAGGCTATGGAAGATTGGTCAAATCTAGCAAGTAGGAAAGTTTAAGTGAATGACGTGAAAGTGAAAGTAAGACATTCGAAAGGCCAACGAAAGTTAAGGTTGCTTTTGATAGTACAAAGACTTACAAAACTGGTGCTCCAAATAGCGATTCTGTTGTCTTTGAAAGGTTCTCTTATTGACGCATTGAACTGCAATTTGGATTAACACCTGCTTTTACAAGGCGTAAGTATTTAGGCGCAGAAAAGATGTGCGCTTTCAGGAGCAGTCTTTGTACATACTGCGGAATACATAATTAGCCGCTCTTTACTCTTCCCCTCCCATCTTTTTACGCTAAAGTCCCACTTTCCCCTGGATCCTCCCATGAATGCATATGCATGACACGAAAAACGCAATTTGCCATGTTCAGCTCCCACGACAGGCAGTTTGTGATTTTACATCATTGCGGCCTGTTTGTACATACCTCGCAATGATTTTACATAGGGCTGGGATAAACGATTATTTTTTAAACGATTAATCTAGCGATTATTTTTTCGATGCATCGATTAATCTAACGATTCATTTTTTCAGTCCGATTCGATTTCGATTCGATTCGATTATCGATTATCTCCCCATTAATTCACTATAATAGCAACTTATACATGTTTATTTACATATCTGAATGAAAAAACATGAATTTTTTAACATTGCAATATTTGTTTATTGCTCTTAAGATTCCAAAATAAGACTACGCCTATACAAGTGCAAAGTAATGCATTCTTAGTCAGAGGTAGCATTCAATAAAGTTCAGTAGTGTATGTCAATTAATTGAGTGCCTGTCATTTTAAGACGTTCGTGTGGGAATCCTTGCAATTAACATTAACACAGTTAAAAGGCTGCTGATGTGTGGATGCAATTCATAACGTAGTCAGTTCAAATAACGGTTTGTAGGGCCTATACTTCTCCTTTGGACAAGCACTCTTGGAAAACACTTTTCCATTTACATCGGGATTTTGCAAACATTCCAAGTCAATAAAATGAGCCCTGCATGATACAAGCAGCTGCAAGTAAGCATGCTAAACTTGACATCCAAACAGTATTCTAACGTTAGCTTTGAGATACTGCTTGATTGCATACTGTAACTTAACTTAGTTTAGTCTCCTCAATGTACTATGTTGTGATAAGATCTTAGCAGAGTTTAGAGTTTACTTTAACTTTTAATGCAGCAGTTTTGAACAAATTTGCACAGCATGGTCACGATGCTAAGCGGATTTAATAGCAATTTAGCCTATGCAGTGCTTTTATGTGGCAACAACAATCGTGAATATTTTGTTAAATGCACATGGAGAGGAGCAGCGGGCTCGTTACGAGAGAGAGCGGGCGGGGCGAGGAAAGGCTACAACATAGAGCAATGTGTTCTATCAATGTGTGGTGGCCGGTTTTTAATTTCGTGGTGCCCAGCCACAGATTAGTCAACGTATGGACGTATGGAACGTATGGAAAACACTGAAGGTGTAAAATTAAAAATATTTAGCAACACAGCACACGTTATGCTTGACAAATCGACGCTCATATTTTGCGTCGACGTATTTTTTGCGTCGACGTCATCGATTACGTCGACGCGTTGTCCCAGCCCTAATTTTACACGCACGTTGCGAAACATATACGCCTGAAGTGGGCACACATGCGTTAGTACATCTGGCCCAGAGTGCCTTAGTTTTGTTTGTTTTTTTGTCCTGGGTGTTATCTGTTACTTGTGATACATCTGTAATTCAATCTAGTCAATCTATTCAATCTATCAGTACTAGTTTGGAAAAACATTGCGCTCTCTGTAGCCTCTTAAATGTGATCTTATTGATTAACAGTATTCCTGACAGCACCGTTGCCCTATTACTGTCATTCACTATTGCCTCTTTAAGTACAACATGGAGAGGTCGAACCGATGCTAGCTGGTTGGCAGATATCTGTGCAACACTGTGCATGGATGCTTTTGATATAAAGAAAATAGTTCATGTCTTACAGCACTATTTAGGAAATGGTAACTTTCTGCTTAATTAAATAGCTAAATATATTTATCACTCATTTCTATACTACTAGCATGTGTAACATGGATCGATGACTGTGAATTTAGGCAAAAGATAGCTCCTTCCTATGGTGACCATTTGTCTGGATTACGTCTGGACAGTTCAGCTTTTCACACTCTGTCAGGAACTAGGTTGTGTGTGTCTTCCTTTTTGACATGCCATTTCACAATGCAAACTATGTGTAAGAAACCATGTTATGAATACCGGTATGTGCATTCTCTGCTGGGATTTGGAGTGGCATTCTATATTATGTTATAGGCTGTATAGGGCTTGGCAGCAGCCAAGACAACCTCCCTGTCCCCTCAACAACTTTATTGTGCTGAATGTAATTTTTGCCCCTTTGTCCTTTTTTGTGTACTCCTTTTCAGAATCTCCAGTGGTTGCCTTACTCCATAGGTTTAACATTTCAAAAGTAGCAAACATTGTTGCCCCAGAACTTTTTGATCAGAGCTTACTCTGACATTAATATTGTTTGAAACTTAAGAACACAAACTACCTGTTTTTCAAAGCCATACATCAGTGGTCAACAACCTTTTTGAGCCCAAGATCCCTGATCTCGGCCCTGAACAAAGGCAAGATCTACCTTGAAGCATCAAAACCAAAATACTTCCAATTTAAGGCCTTTTATTTAGGCAAATATATCAGTTCAAAAATATCACATCCTGCACCCCTTTGTGAATCCGTGCCTCTGTACCTTTTAGTCTTGGTTACACAAGGATGGCATACATTTTACAAACCGAAATCACATTTTCCTTATACAGGCTTCAATGAGAGAACAAAACTTAACATAGTCTTTACTTACATTATTTTGGTTTTGATTTTCTAATTGGATTAAGTGTTTGTGACAACACGTCATGATAAATTTGATAATGTTTGATCGCTGTTTTGGTATGAAGCATCTTTCACGTAATGAATGTGTACTATATAAAGTGAAAGTAACCTAGGCCTACTATGCGATCCCTGTCTGTAGGCTAGCTGTCTGTGCAAGTCCGCAATCAATTACATTCCTCAAATGGAGAACACATCCATGTTCCCTCATGTCTGATGGCCACTCTATGTAATCCTTCTGTGGTTGCAAAATTCCTGACAGTTGCTGATCGCTAAATTTTTCCTTTTCCTTTCTTGGAGGGTGCTCCTGCAAATTGGTTCTGTGCGCTTGTGTGTGTCTCTGCAAGGGGTTACATTCGGTTCATAATTAGATTAATGTTATCAGACAGCTGTAAAATGTGTGGTGGAATTTCTCACATTATGATGGCTAGAGTTACAGGATTGGAATAAATCATGCGCTATACCCGCAATCCCACACTGAAATGTAGGCCCTAAATCGGCTAATTAGCGCCAGATTTCTAAGAACAGGAGACAAGCCGAGATGAGCTATGAGACATACGTTCACACTCGGTATCATGTTTCAACACACTTCAGGTCAATATCACACCGGAATTCTCCTTTAAGGACTTTTTTCTTACACAGTTTGGCTTTTGTGCTCTCATCATAAACCAGAACCACATTAAGGTTATGTTTTAGTCCCTCACATTAGTGTTGTGTATTGGGTGCAATACAACATCATAAATGCCACCTATTTGACGTTTTTGTAAAACGTTATTTTGGATATTCCACCAGCAGCATCACTATACATCACCTTAACCAAACCCATTCCCTAACCTGAACCATAGATTGATGTTAATAGTTTGAGTGTCAACAAGAGTCAACAACTGAGTATCAACAGATAGTTTGTTTACGATCTGAGCATCTAAAGATCGTCTTTAGGGCACCATTCAAATAAAGTGTGGCTTAAGTGTTTTCCTGACGCAATTTACCAAGACAATATGATAATTTAATAGGTTTGTCACATACTCTGGTTTAATTGTGGCCTTTTCTCTTCCTCTGTCTCAAGGCAACATTTAAGGGCTGGATGCCAATCATGTATGCTGCTGTAGACTCACGTCAAGTAAGTAAGAGTTGCTCAGAGTAATTAAAATGAGTGTTTAATTTATATATTTTTTAATAATTGGAATATTATTTGATTTCTGAAGAGTCAAGGAAAATTGCTATTTGCATCTATACACTTATAGGTTGTTGAATATGATATAATTTAATCTTGTGGAAACAAATCAGATGTTTGTTGGTGTTAACTATATCCGCAGAGAGAAGAATGACCATGCTATGGTAATACATACAGCAGCGTATTTTAGAATAGGGAGATGAAACATTCAGCAAAAACAGTGGTTGCAATTTATTGAGTATGGAACAATGAATATGTCTTTTCATTGGCATCGGCAAAAAAATTCCGTATGGAAGCCGTTAAATTACCTACATTATATGTGGGAATTGCTTAATTGTGCCAAAATACTCATTTGAAATACATGTACAACAGTACTAAAGGCCCACACCACTTTAGTAAAATATTATTTTCAGTTGAATAAGATATCAGTTCTGTAACTTGGTGATCAGTGTTGCACTGTTTAGGATTATCAATCAATTTTCATAGTTTTCAAGATGCACATTACTGATTTGAGGTTTAAATCCCAGAGATTACCTCCACATTTATTGCCATTGTAAAGGTGCGTAAACAGATGGTGTGTAATCTTTGTTTCACAATGAAAAAAGTAACACCTCTTTTTAATGCATCTCATATTAAAGGGGGTCAGCTTGCTCATCGGCCGCAGTGAGGGCTGGAGCAGTCAGAGGAAAGATCTGATGAGCCTGACCCAACCCAACATACTCAAAACCTTATACCCACTCCCTCTTATAACTAGGATACAGTACCACGACTCACAACATCTTATACTAATCCTGCCAATCCTGCTGATTTCAACGCATAAACATTCATCACTCACACACTTACTGTACACACACGGACATGTCTATTCATGCACACACACACACACGCACCTCCTCCACCCCCATTGTAATCTGTCCCCTGTAGCATAGTGTTTTGTCAAATACTGTCTTTATATGTTTCATGTTTGTGCTCGCAAGCTCTGTCTATAATTTCAAATAGTCTTTGTGTACTGAACATCTTTTACACTTAGTTGGGTTATGTAAGGTTTGTGGGTTTTTGTTCATATTTGTACACAAATGAACTCTTCACAAACTTACAGAAGCACAGTAAACCTTAAGGAAAAGATTGTTCCTAGAATTCCCCCTAGAAGGCACCTAAGACTTTACATGTCGTATGAGATATTGGAAGTTACCCTGCAATGGAGGGTAATGTTTTTTTTTCTGTTGTTCTTGATGTTTTTCTTGACAAAGACATTGTCTGCCTACAGCTAAATGACCAGCCTATCTACGAAGACAAAATGGTTGCGTACATCTACTTTGTTGTTTTCATCATCTTTGGTTCATTCTTCACCCTCAATCTCTTCATTGGTGTCATTATTGACAACTTCAATCAGCAGAAGAAAAAGATAAGTATTGAGAAGGGTATTCATTGGGTCATACAAATGCCCATCGTTCTGTTAGATTCATGAATACACGATTTAGCAGTCTAATCTTAACAGTGCTCAATAGTGTCAGTAAATAGCATGTGTTTATAACTAAATTATTGTCTAAACTAAACAACAACAACAACAACACATTACATTTATATAGCGCTTTTCTCGATACTCAAAGCGCATCACATGGATGGGGGACCTCACTAGTAACCACCACCAATGTGTAGCACCCACCTGGGTGATGCACGGCAGCCATTATGCGCCAGAATGCTCACCACACACCAGCTTGAGGTGGAGAGTGAGGGATTGAATGAGCCAATTACAGTGGGGGATGATTAGGGTCTAAAGTCTTGTTGCCAGTAGTACCTATTTTCTGGCAATTCCAACATATCCATCTATTAACAAATTAAAGATTTAATTACTTTTATTGTACAGAAGATTTTGATATTTGCACCAACAAACTGAGAACAAGTGCTCTTTTGGCAAGCATTTAACTTGTTTGCTTTTCCCCTTTACTTTGGAGGTCAGGATATCTTCATGACTGAAGAGCAAAAGAAGTATTACAATGCCATGAAAAAGCTTGGATCCAAGAAGCCCCAGAAGCCTATTCCTAGGCCATCAGTACGTCTGTAGTTGCCTTTCTCTTTACCTTTTTAAGTTAATTTTATGAGGCCATGGGCAAGGCATGGGAAAAAAGTATTGTGCCTCTCTCCTATCCTTTGTGCAAGCTGCAAGCATCACACCACTCCCGAATATTTACTTGTTACTTTTCCATCTGAATGTGTCAGTTGTGTTTGTGTTTTCAAAGATATGCAAAGAGTTTAAATTATTGAGAGTAAACCGGCAAACGTGCATTTCATGTTAAATGTAATATTCCATGTACCGGTACTGTACATCAGTGTCATCTATCATGTTGTGAGTAACTTAATATTCACAATGACATCCACGTAGTGTGCTAACATGCTTTTCTCTTTTTCACTTTCAGAACAAAATACAAGGATTTGTCTTTGACCTTATAACCAAGCAGGGCTTTGATATTTTGATCATGGTTCTTATATTCCTTAATATGGTAACCATGATGATTGAGACGGATGAACAATCCATTGAGAAAGAGAACATCCTTTACAATATCAATTTGGTGTTCATTGTGCTGTTCACCTCAGAATGTGTATTAAAGATGTTTGCACTTCGCCATCACTATTTCACTGTCAGCTGGAATGTATTTGACTTCATTGTCGTCATCCTTTCAGTAGTTGGTAAGTACAGATTGACAAACTGTACTGTGCAAATATTGCAACACTAAGAAATATCTTTGGCTAAGCAGAAACCTGCTAAGGACCCTTAGTTTCATCACTTCTCTCTATTCTTCCAGGTATGTTTCTAGCAGACCTGATAGAAAAGTATTTCTTCTCGCCAACCCTGTTTAGAGTGATTCGTCTTGCGAGAATTGGGCGCATCCTACGCCTCGTCAAAAGTGCCAAGGGAATTCGCACTCTTCTGTTTGCTCTGATGATGTCATTGCCGGCCCTGTTTAACATTGGCATCCTCCTCTTCTTGGTGATGTTCATCTACTCCATCCTCGGCATGTCCTTCTTTGCCTACATAAAGAAGGAGGATGGCATAGACGACATGTTCAACTTCGAGACGTTCGGCAACAGCATGATCTGCCTGTTCCAGATCACCACCTCGGCTGGTTGGGACCTCCTCCTGTCGCCCATGCTCAACGTCGAGCCAGACTGCAACAAGACGAAAGAAAACCCCGGCAGTCGCAACAAGGGCGACTGTGGCAACCCGGCAGTGGGCATCGCCTTCTTCGTCTCGTACATCATCATCTGCTTCCTGATCGTGGTCAATATGTACATTGCCGTCATCCTGGAGAACTTCAGCGTGGCCACGGAGGAGAGTGCCGAGCCGTTGGGCGAGGACGACTTTGAGATGTTCTACGAAGTGTGGGAGAAGTTTGACCCCAAGGCCACGCAGTTCATCAACTACGACAAGCTGTCGGACTTCGCCAACGCGCTGAACCCGCCACTGCGCATGCCCAAGCCCAACGCGGTGGCGCTGATCAACATGGACCTGCCCATGGTGAGTGGCGAGCGCATCCACTGCCTGGACATCCTGTTTGCCTTCACCAAGCGCGTGCTGGGCGAGGGTGGCGAGCTGGACGTCCTGCGCGGCCAGATGGAGGAACGTTTCATGGCCTCGAACCCCTCAAAGGTTTCTTACGAGCCCATCTCCTCCACGCTGCGCCGCAAGCAGGAGTTCATGTCGGCCATCCTCATCCAGAGAGCTTTCCGGAGGTATCTGATCCGAAGGACTGTCAAACAGGGCTCCAGCATATTTAACTACAGCGAGAGCGACGAAGAGAACCCTCCGGACAAAGGCTCCACAGACAAACTGAACGAGAACACCTTGTCGGCTCAGGGCTCGGACAAAAGCCCGTCCACACTGTCCCCGCAGTCCAGTAATAGTGTAAGAGGGCCAGGAAAGGAAAAGTATGAAAAGGACAAGAGGGAGAAGGAAGTGAAATGCAAAGACAATAAACAGGGCAGTAAAGAAAATAAATGATACCATGATGTAGTATCATTTTGTGGCCAAAACGAAATTCCCAGCCCCTGAAGGTTACTAATGGAATCTAATCCCTTCAAGCCTTTGGATGTCTTATGTCAAAAAACAGCACCTGCAGATTACTGCAATTAAAGCTGACTGTTTGTGGTATTCTTAGGCATTTGGGGGATAACATTGTAGCCGGTTAATATAAATGGGGGACATAATTGAGGCTCACTACAAAGTGCTCTAAGTGCTATTGGTGTTTCATCTCAGTAAACAGTATCTTCTTCAGCAGCTCTCAAATGTCAAATGATACAACCAGTGTCTATCTTCAAAATGCCATACGTTATGAAAAGTATGTGTCATATAAAAACAGTTTTGATTATTTTACCCTAAATTGGCAATGGGGCATGTGTGCAGGACATGCAGAAACATGTTAATGTTTTAATCTTTAAGAGGCAAAAAAATTATGAAGCATCTTGAGACTTGTGTGTTCATCTCTTGCATGACAGTGCTGGACCAATCAAACAGAGGATAGGGTTGGAAGCACGAAGCTTTAGTCTCTCTGGTGATGTAGATTGGTTCTTAGTATACTGTGTGACGTTTCGGTGATTGAAAGCTGAATTGCTCGAGGCTAATAGCATGTGCCAGTGGTTTCAGGTTAGCTGCATCTAGCCCAGAAAACGTGTCTAGAACCATCAGCTTCAGGACATAGTTGATTCCCTGGTAAACATTTCTTAACTACATTCCACCGTGAGGCAGCCTATTGTAGTCCAGTGTTTCCTATGGTTTAACTGGTAGAAAATGTGCTATTTTTAGTAGTCACATTTTTATACCCATTTTCCCATCTATAGAACACCTGATCTTGAGAAGCATCACCGACATTCTTTGTGCATTGTGATGTGAGCATGTGTTATTTTCCCAGAGGAAGCTGGAAATTCTCTGAATTATGGTCATACCTCCCATCAGTAAGAAGGCTTTTGGTCCAAAACTGCTGTTGCAAAGTGCAATTTTAAAGAGATAAATGAAAAGGCAACAATATTTATAGCTTTGTATGTTGCTCTCACATGTAACAGTTATTGATTGTAGATATATACATTTAAGCATAACATATTTATATATGCATTTCTTGTAATAGTGTACAATTTGTAATATGTATTACGTTCATATGGTTCAACATTACTACATATGTTATGCAACATATACATACATATATATAATTTAATGTGCATAATGTATGATATTGTCTCTTTTCTGTATGCAAATTCTGTTGGAAGTTTCACTCTGTTCCTCTCTGTTGTAGTAATAATGTAATATACATGTTACTCATTATATTTGTTTTTATTGTTTATTTGAAGATATATTTGCACAGTCAGCATCACAGCCTAAACAGCAGGTTTCATTCAGCTACTTCCTAAAGTGGTCCTCCAAAAGTGATGTTATTATTATTATTATTATTATTGACACAGATTGTCAATGGCAAGCTTAGACCAGGATAAATAATTATTTACAGGGCAGGTCTAGAGTGAGCATGGCAGGATATGATTGTGGCAGTGGCATGGAATTTAACACATCCTTCATGGACACTTACATTTTTGTTTACATTTTTATATTTTTTCATCTCTTTCATGATTTTCCTTTTTCCCCATAATCTCTCTGCAGAGACCACATGACATGTCTTATAAGTGTTGCAATTACACTCCTAAATATAGTAAACAAAAGTCACACTGGTTTCGATATGCATGCAATAAAAGCATTCATTATCTGTGTATAATTGATATGCCTAAAGTACATGACAGCCTATGCATGTGATATACTTACAAATAATGAATATTTTGGTTGCACAGACACTCCATCTTTTATAATGTATGCATTATGCTTGTAGGTAATAAGGGGGCTGCATGCACAAGACACTGTTTTTTAAAGCCAAAAGAATAAAGATGCCATGTACCTTAGGTATGTCTGTGCAACTTGTTTTATTCCTTCTCAACAGAGTTGAATTCATCACTGTTTAGAACGATTATTTTACAAACAGCGGTCTATTGCGTGTAATGATGGTGATGTATTACATTGATTTGAGCTATTCCATGCAGCTTCTAGAATGCTAGATAATGTGACAAAACAAATCACTTCCTGCATAATGCCTCACGCAATAGCCCTACAACATATGGAAGTCCATATCAAACAAAGTTAAAGACAACATTGTCGCCTGTTTTCAGTCTAGGAAAAGTTTATTTGCCCATCTCTCTGAATGGGCAAGGAGCCATCAGATTCACATGTGCTTGGTGTGAATACAATCCTGTAAAAGACTGTAAATATTAGTATTATAAACATTATTATTATTATTATTATTGTGTAAATGAGTGTACAACTCATTCACCAGCCAGGGTCATGCATCTGCATGTTGGGCCAGCGTTAATGGACAGCCAACAGGAAGTGGCTCCGCAGATGAGCGTGCGAATGGAACATGATCTCTCAGTGCCATCAGCAATCTCTGCCAGTCATGGTGCTTTGCATAGCCCTAGCCTAGTCTCACAAATACTGAGGCGAGACATGGCAGTCACATCAGTCTCCTCGCATGGACTCAACCACTGTTTCAATCAAACGGTGGTTTGCTTTGCAAATACTTTAAAACCAAAAATATCTGGGAAGCTTACTCAAATTACAGACCATGGCTGAAACAGTATACGGTTGAGATGTTGATGATATTTTGTGAAAATGTTGAAGCTGTGAACATAATATTGGTATCATGCACCCTGTATCTAACCCTCCCCAAATACCACCATAGCCACTAGCCTATTTGGTTCATTAGTCTTTTACATGTTCACAATTTACATGTTCTGTTCTACCCCCTCTTAGGCTGTATCAATACAAATGGCAGTGATGAGAAAACAGCAGTAGAGAGGCTGCATGCTATGTGTCACTCTGAGTCATGTTGGATTCTCTATCCTAACTCCATCCTTGATTTGAATTATTACATTTAAACTGGTAAACGTCAGGCGTGACCATCATCACCATCATCAACAACTACCATTGTTTATTCAGAAAAGATTCTGAATATTCCAAATGTCAGGTTAACAAAAATTTTAATTAATGTTAGTTGATGTGTAGATAAATCAGTGAAGACATACATATTTGTTTTAATTATTACTCTAAATGCATATCAACATTTATAGCAAGCATTTCAAAACACAGATGAGTGATGACATCATAAAAGGGAGTCATGCCAGGAAAGTAGCCTACTATGTAGTCTAAGGGATAATGTATAGAACACCGGACATTATCAGGAAAATAAGTCCCGACACGGTGAACCGACCCCGACGCACCATAAAAAAAAAAACTCCACATGATATGTTTCTTTACATTTATTTGTAACCGGCGTTTCATCATATGACTTTTACTGAGAAACAAATAGTTTGCAACACACCCTGAACTTGAATAAAACATTCTAGAACACAGCTGATCAACCGTCTGCTTTCACCATTGCAAGAGGTGACAGGACTACTTGCGGAGTGATATGAAAGACATAAATCTGAAGAACAAAACTCGTTGCCATTGACAGCGGTAATTACTAGCCTGGCTAACGTCAGTTTTTATCCCCAGGCCATCCGAATTTTGAACTCACACTATACTGACATTGCACTCATTCACTCCTCACTCATTCACTCCTCAGCACTCATGACCCCCCCCCCCCCACACACACACACACACACACCTACATGACTTTTAGCACTTTTACACCCCTCTCCCTATGCTACAGACCTTTTATTTATTTTATTATTTCATCACGTCAAAACACACACACACGTAGGCCTATTTGACTTTCTCCAACTTTTGCACATCTCCATAGAACTTTTTATTTATTATTTTTGATTTCTCCTCCATCTATCTACCCATGTCCTTGATTGCCTAGCCTTTCTGCCCCCACCCCCACCCCCATCCCCAACATACACACAAAAAACACACACACTTACATCATCACTGTCATCACCTCACATACATACAGCCAGTGTTGCCACAGTTACCTTGAAAAAGTAATCTGATTACTGATTACTGATTACTCCTTTAAAAAGTAACTTAGTTACTTTACTGATTACTTGATTTTAAAAGTAACTATGTTAGATTACAAGTTACTTTATTAGTTACTTTCAGCAGCTGCCGACAACACCCCCAACGCCTCAACATAAAAATGATAACCGGTTTTGCCAATACTCACTATACTGGAAGTGCATTTTAACAGCAATGTATAGCAGACATCCCAACCTAACCTACTTAGATACTGAAATTCAGATGTTTGTTCAATAATGTCTAAGTACACCAAATAAGGAAGGCCTATTGATAGAAATTGTTATAGTAAAATATGTAGATTTTTTTTCATGTAGCCTTGGCAACTAGCCATCTTGTAGCCTATAGGCCTGAGTAATATGCAAATGAAATTACACTTGTTAAACTCACCTCAACAAGTCTTTTGCAATCATTTAACCCGCCGTGAGCAATGCTAAAGTTGCTGTTACAAACAGTGCAGTGTGCAAGATTATCATTATGTTTTAATCTTTTGAGACAATTGGATGCACTTTTGTGTAGTCTGATGTGAAATGGGTCTTAAATCTTCCTTTTTGAGGGGCACTGACGCTGCCATGACGCTTCTGTTCCTAGATACACTGACTGAACTGATTAATTATGTTTGGGAGAAAAGAGATATAAGCACTTACACTGAAAACGGATTGGTTGATTTAGCAAAACAGACCAGGATGCTCTCTGTCTTGGATGCGCTTCAGTCAGAAACGCACCACTCCTCTCTCTCTCCCTCTCCTTTGTGTGCGCATTAAGCTATGCACACGCGATTTGAAGCAAAGATTCTATCTTTGATTTGAAGTCCGGTCTGGCTTGCGTGCTCTTGTTCGCTCTAGGTTCCGGGAGATTTTATGTAATTTGCGGGCGTCAGGAAGCCGCTATCAATATGTGGGAGACTCCCAAAAGTTCGGGAGACTTGGGATGTCTAGCTAGACAGCACTTTGTCGCCAGCACAGAATGTACAATGTACCTTAATGTTGTCATGTTTAGCTGACACAAACTCAAAGTAATGACTGATGAAATGTGCATCTCTCTCTCTCTCCCTCCATTGTTGTTTTCGTTTGTGTCGCTGCACGTGAATTGTCCTCATGCTGAAAACGTGAGCATAGCCTACATGACATTAATCCCCAAGACAAGAAGAAAGCAAAGAATATATCTTTTTATTAAGGAAAATGACAAAAATAGTAACGCACAGTAACTTAGATAAGTAACTTTAATCTGATTACTGGTTTGTAAATAATAGCGCGTTAGATTACTCGTTACTGAAAAAAGTGGTAAAAATAGACTAACGCGTTACTAAGTAACGCGTTACTGGCATCACTGCATACAGCACACTGCTTGCTACAGTAAGCCTCCTCTACATACTTGCTGCACACTGCCCCCCCCCCCTACATACACAGCACATTGTCTTCAGGATCTTCTCCAACGCATATCCTCTACATACTTACAGCACACTGCCCCCACCTACCCACACACTACACACACACACACACAGCTCCACTCCCCTCCCGCCCACACACACATCTGCACTGTCATCACTCACATACATCATACATACAGTACTCTGCTTGCAATAGTAAGTCCCTTCACCATACTTGCAGGACACTGCCCCCCCCCCCCCCCCTCTCCCCTACATACACAGCACATTATTTCATCAGGAAGCTTCTCCAACACACATCCCCAACATACTTACAGCACACTGCCCCCCCCAATACACAGCACATTGTCTCATGAGGAAGCTTCTCCAACACACATATTGCACACTGCCCTCTCCCCACATACACAGCACACTATCCCATCTCCCTTGTCATCCCCCCAACACACACACCAAGACCCCATGTAGTTGGGTTAGCCCCTTGAGCTGTGGATCTGCCCAAGGTTTCTTCCTTAGTAAGGGAGTTTTTCCTTGCCCCTGTTGCTCTTGGGTGCTCCTTGTTGGTGCCCCCCCCCCCAATCCTCCCCCACCTTTCTTATGCAGCCCTTGCCACTTAATCTACTAAACCCCTCTTCTAGTGCAATAAATTCCATAAATGCACAAATAGGCTGACACCAGACATAATTTCACTGCATTTCTTACATCCAGTAACTATATGCATGTGACAATAAACTTCCTTGTATCCTTGTATCCTTGTCAGACCCCATCTCATTGAGATGGGGTCTGGGAACTAGACATTCATTTTCTCGTATTTGAAATGTGGTTTACGAATGCCCAGAGCCGTTTATTGGGCGCTACGAATGTCTATCAAATGCGTCTGTACAAAGCTCATAACGGCTTCGGTGTGTCGTCATCGTCTTGCTGCCCTCCCTCCGTTCTGTGATTGGTTCCTTCGTTGAGGTGAAAACAAAGTCCATAGAATCCAGGCTGCCTAGCAGCGTGAATAAAATTGCGCGAGTAAGGCAGCATGGGAAAACCCAGGCTAGGTAATTACATGAATAGCCTATATTTTACCGTAGAACGTTGGGAAATCCCATTCAAGTCAATGGACCGTTCTACTAGCATTGTGAAGTAAATAATATATATAAATGAAAATATCGAGAGTTTTGAGGCAGAGGACATCCCAAAAAATATTTTGTACAGTATGAATCTTAATTGCTCTTTTACATAATACTTTCTTCCCTTTTATGATGTCATCACTCAGTTGTGTTTTGAAATGTGATCTTGACTGAAATGGCTGTAAATGGTTGGTAAATGTTGTCATAGTCCATTTGGAGTAATAATTTTAAAAATATGTATATCTTCACTAATTTATCTACACATTAACTAACATTAATTAAACATTTCGTCAACCTAACATTTGCCCCTTAAGCTCTTTCCACAGCAATGTCCTGAGCTCACAATCGTACAACAACAATAATCAAATAACAAACAACATAATAAAATGAAATGCAAAAGTAAAAAAAGAAAATAAACAAATTCATTCATTAAAGGTACTGTGGTAAAAATGAAGTATTAATCCACAAAGAGGCAAAAAGTAACGCACAGGCAAGCCAACAACACTGTACAACAGCTATATGTCTATCATACCATTAAACTGGTCTAGTGAGTTTGAATACCTCTTGTAATTTGTTTCTATTTATTGGGTGTAAACATATTACAGTTTTTTCTGATAGCTTAAACACATTTTTTGTAACTATGGCTTTTTTTTGCAAAACTCTACACACAAATAGGAAAACCTTTCACCCAATCAGCAAAACATTGTAGTTCTCTTGCAAAAGCTAACACACCTTGCTTAACTCTTCACACCTTCGTAAAAATTGTGTTTTCGTATCAAACAGTAAACACAAGCCATCACAATAGTAACCACACAATGTGCCAACTACACACTGATGGTATGAATAAAAAACACATCTGGCTTTTGCTTTCTCTGTGCACAAGATAGACTATGTCAGTTTGAGGTCATACTTTTGTCATAGTTCTGTAAACATACAGGGATCCAAACTTCAAGTATTGGTGTTTATTTACACACATCAAAACAAACACAAGTGTGTTTTTCCAAGTCAAAACACAAAATTTCACTGAGACAAAACAAATCAGTCTTCATTGGGTCGTCTCTCTCAAAATTTCGTCTACATCACATGCAATGTCCTAGTCCAAGGCACCGGGCAAAATATATTCTGGGATGCCGTATGACAATATCCCCACATGTAGACTGATTTTTTTGCCTGTAAAAGGGCTATTTCTTTCTCTTCTTACCCTTCCTCTTTCCCCTCCTCGTCCTCCTCTTGCTCCTCCGTGTCCTCTTCCTCTAACTTCACCTCCTTGTCCTTGTCATCCTCTCCCTCTCACTTCTTCACCTCTGCATCCTCTTCCTCCTCTTCTTCCTCCTACTTCTTCTCCTCCACGTCCTATTCTTCGGCCTCCTCTAATTCTTACTTTCCTCACTCTTCCTGCTCCCTCCATTGTACCCATTGTACATTACCTGTGGCTTATTTATAGTGCTTAGGCTGATTGCAAAGTGAACTAATTATCTAAAACAGTTTTCACATGAGAAAGTGTGCCAGAGAGTTGGCAAAATAGTGAAAATAATAGCCATACATGTGTATAGATTTGCTAGGAGTGTGTTCATCATTGAATGTAAAGCATGAGTTGTGCTTACAGTTCCGCAAAAAGAGTGCTGTGCAGTGAATTGTGCCTACAGTTGTGCAAAGTGTGTGTTACAAAATTGCTGACTGCACAAACTGAGTGCAAAGCAGTGTTTGTGCTTTTAGTTTTGCGAACTCAGTGAGTGGTTTTGCTATAAGTATTAATAGGCTAGTTTTAGAAATTGTGCTATAAGAATCACGGTTGTGTTTAAGCATTCAGAAAAAACCTGTAAAGGCACATTTACCAAACTGAGATTAGTGAAGCTTGAAGGGTTAAATCCCTGTGAGTGTGTATTATGAAAAACTGATTTAATTTTTAAAAGAGAAAGGTAGACATGTAACTTGCTTATAGTTGATTGACTATAATGGCCAATTATAATTATATAATGGCCATTCTGTTTTCCAGAGAGAAGCATGACCTGATACTGTAGTACACCATCTCTGAGATCAAGTACAGTATTTGTGTTTTAAATTATAGTTTGTTTGTCATCTAGCTAAATAACCAGATATTTGTAATTGTAAGTTCAATTTGGGTCTCATTCGGGGAAGAAACACTATAGGCATTAAAATCACACTTGATCTAGTAAATTTGAGAATTTCCAAGGATTTCTGCACACGACGAACCAAACGAACCAAAATGAAAATCATTGTTTTCAGTCCCTGATTATAATTGTGCATTATATCGTTTTATATATGAATGGCTGTGTACGAGTGTATATTAGATTTGCATACAGTAGTTTCTATAAGGCTGATATTTGGTAATCCAAACGTACAATCCAATATGTCACATGGCAATCTTGATGGATGGCAATGAGTGTAACAAATCAGCCATGATGTAGGAGGTATGCTAGGTAGCCTATTTTTATTCTTGAGGTCACACCATTCAACCAGCAAACTTGCAGCAGTCTTAAAGCCAAGAGTACACAGCAACAAACGTAAACTACAGTCCAAACTGTTTAGAGAACGAAACAAAGGACACGGCTTAGCGCTGTGTACAAATGCTACTCAGAGAAGGAGGTGAAACCAAAGAATTTAAATACACAAACATGTGATTACTACAACCAAAGGGGGAGTCCCAGACTTCAGGTGCTGCTTGTTAAGGGTGACAAGTTAAAAACAAAGGAAATCATCCAATTAGTAAGTGGGTGACCAGGACCTAATTGAGGCTGCAGCTGCCAGGAGTCGTCACAGATAGTGTATAGCCTATATCAATATACACAACAACAGAAACACTTTGTAGCTGGCTTTACACTTTCAATAATCCTACAATAAAAATGATTAATCTCCTCTTTGTAAACAACATGATGTCTTTCTAAGATAGGTAGGAGGCCCTGTTTCAAGTGGCTAACCACACATAATTGCAAAAGCATTAGGGCCCATGCAGGGCTTTTTTCCAGTTCCCCGTTGTAATGAATGTTTCTCTGATCATTTAAGCTCAACCACAATCAGCATTAGTCCCACTTCACATCCGGAGAGGCCACCAATTCCTGAGCATGTCCATTTGTCAGGGCTTGTAATGAGCACTTTACAGCAAATGCTTCATCACTGCATGATTTAATAAATGGACATTCAAGATACACCCTTGTGTCATCCATCTCATGGACTGTAAGAAACATACTACGCATCCTCAAAAATATAAGTCAGAGTCGGTGTATGCAATCGTAAGTCATTACTGGCTACATCATTAAGGAAAAGTGGGAGGGTTTCATATCTTTAGCTAGGAAATATACCTATATATACAGGTGCTGGTCATATAATTAGAATATCATCAAAAAGTTGATTTATGTCAGTAATTCCATTAAAAAAATGAAACTTGTATATTATATTCATTCATTACACACAGACTGATATATTTCAAGTGTTTATTTCTTTACATTTTAATGATTATAACTGACAACTAATGAAAAGAAATGTTGGCTTGAAAAGTATGAACATGAAAAGTATGAGCATGTACAGCACTCTTAGTTGTGGCTCCTTTTGCCTGATGCGGCGTGGCATGGAGTCGATCAGTCTGTGGCACTGCTCAGGTGTTATGAGAGCCCAGGTTGCTCTGATAGTGGCCTTCTACATTGTTGGGTCTGGCGTATCGCACCTTCCTCTTCACAATACCCCATAGAAAATGTTTTATGGGGATAAGGTCAGGCGAGTTTGCTGGCCAATTAAGAACAGGGATACCATGGTCCTTATACCAAAGTCCTTTTAGGCAAGTCACTCGGCGGCCATATTGCAATGCTTTTTGGGCACTCATCGGGCATCCTATTCGGCAGAAATGCGCGTGCGCAAGGCTTCACGACACCAATCTTGCTCCAGCTGATTGCACGATGTCTTCACAACACACCATATGATTGGCTCAATGTATTCACATCACACCACATGATTGGCTCAATGTATTCACATGTCAACGTTTTGCCGATGAAGGGGTGGGATATGTGTAGACAACGGCCATATTAGCATTACAAACTAGCCCCATGCATTTCTATGGAGGATTTTTTGAGTGCTGTGTCTCCTCATTAGAACGTCTCTGCTTAAACCAGCTACTTGTAGCTTTGGCACTGTGTGCAGGTGCCAAGTCCTGTTGGAAAATGAAATCTGCATCTCCATAAAGTTGGTCAGCAGCAGGAAGCATGAAGTGCTCTAAAACTTCCTGGTAGACGGCTGCATTGACCTTGGACCTCAGAAAACACAGTGGACCAACAGACATGGCACCCCAAACCATCACTGACTGTGGAAACTTTACACTGGGCTTCAAGCAACGTGGATTCTGTGCCTCTCCTCTCTTCCTCCAGACTCTGGGACCTTCTCTAGGACAGACTCTTCTTTCAGACTCTGGGACCTTCTCTGGGACAGACACTTCTCATCAGAGAACATAACTTTGGACCACTCAGCAGCAGTTTTGTCTTTAGCCCAGGCGAGACGCTTCTGACGCTGTCTCTTGTTCAAGAGTGGCTTGACACAAGGAATGCGACAGCTGAAACCCATGTCTTGCATACTGTACGTCTGTGTGTGGTGGTTCTTGAAGCACTGACTCCAGCTTCAGTCCACTCTTTGTGAATCTCCCCCACATTTTTGAATAGGTTTTGTTTCACAATCCTCTCCAGAGTATGCCTATAGCTTGTACACTTTTTTCGACCACATCTTTTCCTTTCCTTCGCCTCTCTATTAATGTGCTTGGACACAGAGCTCTGTGAACAGCCAGCCTCTTTAGCAAAGACCTTTTGTGTCTTGCTCTCCTTGTGCAAGGTGTCAATGGTCATCTTTTGGACAACTGTCAAGTCAGCAGTCTTCCCCATGATTGTGTAGCCTACTGAACTAGACTGAGAGACCATTTAAAGGCCTTTGCAGGTGTTTTGAGTTAATTAGCTGATTAGAGTGTGGCACCAGGTGTCTTCAATATTGAACCTTTTCACAATATTCTAATTTTCTGAGATACTAAATGTAGGGTTTTCATTAGTTGTCAGTTATAATCATCAAAATTAAAAGAAATAAACACGTGAAATATATCAGTCTGTGTGGAATGATTATACAAGTTTCACTTTTTGAATGGAATTACTGAAATAAATAAACTTTTTCATGATATTCTAATTATATGACCAGCACCTGTACATATGTTGTCTGAGGGCCTCTGAACAGAAAGTGTAGTGTTAGAGCCTATAAACATCTTGTGTGTGAAGCTTTTGATAAATTATTAAAGAGAGCTACAGTTCTTGCTTTTGCCTGCGGTTTGTTCAATTTGTTCTTAGACAAGAGCAACACAATCAACCTTTAGATTTATTGTGGTACCTGTAGCCAAATCATCTAGAAAATAGTTCACTGGGAGATATTTGCAGTAATATGAAAGTAATTATCCTCTTAAGCCATGTGGACAAATAGAACATTGACCTGTTATGTTGTGTGTATTGAGTATATGATCTAAGAGCTACCAAACATTTTGTACAGAACCACCAACCATGCACCAAAAATGCATTAAACTCCAGAAACAAACTCTGTAGGTTTTTGTGTAGGTTTGTAGTAAAGGTGTTGCTCATAAGACATCCTTTGAACAAGTAATTTGATATTTCTGCCAACATTGTCCAGCTTATAAATGCTGGTACTCCATCTCTTACTGACACACAGCAATACTAAAATGCCAGTCAGAGGAAAATCAATATGCTCTCAGCTAAAGCACAAACAAATGGATGCGTTTGACCACCTACAGCCCCCAGTGGCCTCTATTCCTTAGTGTTTTCATATGGCCAAGGAAATGGACAACCGTGGCAGCGATGTGTCTTCATTCTCCACTATGGCGTCCATCTCTGGAACCAGCTTCCAGAGAACATAAAAAAACACCATTTTTAAAACTAGGCTAAAGACCAAGCTGTTCTCAGATGCTTTCTGCCGTTAATGCACATTTGTTTAATAGTTTTTATGTACTATTTTACTAATTACTAATTTACTAATTTATTTACTTATCTATTTATTTTTTATTATCATTATCATTGTTTTTGTGTGAAGCACATTGCATTGCTAAAGTGTATGAAATGCTCTATACAAATAAATTTGCCTTGCCTTGCCTCATGGGCTTGTGTTCCCTACGCTGTAGGCAGGACTGAATGCAGGGTGGTCCTGTCTCATTCTGCCATTGAAATGTGCAATGAGGTTGCAGATTCTCCCCCTCTTGTTGCTTGGCAACATGACATCATTGCTCTGTGTGTATTTGACAGGCCTGCTCTTTAATTTTGTTTCCTGTGCTCAGAACTTAGGTTGTTCTGCAAGCTCTCCTCTACCTTTACGTGTCTCCAAATGTTAGTCTAAACTGGCTTACTAGCTAGAATGTGTAAGCTTAGCAATAAATCCAAATCTGATTATTGTGCAAAGAAACCTCTGAGTTGTCTTAAGATTCCAAGCACCTGCCAAGAAACAACAAATGTTCAATGATAGAGGCATATTGGAAAATTAAATCTATACAGTCATACAACTACTTATGAGCTATTGATATAACTTATTAAAACTACAGCGGCAGTGGATAAAGGACAGTTTGTCGATACCAAATGCACTACTGTGGTTGCATATTAAATTAATAAAGAGTCCTACAGAATAACGATTGACAAACGGTTAGATGGGAGGGGTTATAATGGGCTAATTTTAAGCTTGCCAGGCATAAGAAATTTTAAAGGGTTTTAAAAAGTTTTTAAAGTTCCTCTTAACCTCTACACTTGTAAGCATAGGTCTACAATGTGGTTCAGATATACACCATAAATGTGACACAAACCTCTCTAGCTGTAATGATGCATTTATGACTGCAGAGGAAACAGCTCTGGCCGGGCACAGTATCATTTACCACAATCATCCACATCAGACCACTGAGGACTCAGGTCCACAATAACTAGCCCATCTAATGGTATTGAAAAGAAAAGTCCGGTTGTTATTATGGGGTGAGGGGAAGAAGATTTTAATTTGTAATATTGCGAAATAAAATAGAAACACTAGTAGCAGGGAAATGTGATTTCACACTAAAACAACCTTAACTGCCTATAGAGATTGAAATCTGGTACTTGACATTATGTATAAGGTTTACGCTCCTGCTGTGTCTTAATACAACCCATATGGTGATCTGAGATAGCATACTCCTGGGGAAAATGTTTTGGTTTACCGACTATCAGTTACCTTCACGTTGTTTTCAAGTTTGACACACATTAACAAAGGATATTTTTGTGGAAAATACCACATTTAATCTCAATGGCATTCAGAAACCTCAATTCAACAGAACTGAGTGGCAGATCAAATGAAAACAGTGTCTCTTGGGCAAATGTGGAGCTGCCGCCTCTCTACTGTGTGCTTTGGAACCAGCCAAACCAGAGCCACCATAGCTGATGTGCAGGGCTCAATACCAACCTGATTTACTCTCCCATTGATGACTGCTGCAGAAAGTAATGATTATATGCCAGGACTTGTGTGAAACTGTATCTGACAAGGCGTGTAAGGTCTCCCTTGGGACACAATCCCTGGGCCTACAAGTGGGACACTAACCATTTGCAAAACTCTTCAGTGCCATCCCAAGTTACTCAAAGCTCAGGTTTCATAATTTTCCAATCATTTTCACTCATTTGTATGCTGTACTATTTACCTACTTCTGGGAGGTTTGTTTCATATCAGCAGATTTTATCGCGATACTAGTAATATGATGTTGGAATTATGGTGACAACTCAGCCAGAATAACACAGGAAAACTGTAAACAAAGAGCCTAATACCAACAACGTATAACACATCTGAATGCATAATGACAGATTTTGGCATATACATAAAAACATTTTGTAAACTGAGGAAGCTTTGCGGTGAATTTTAGAAAAATAACATTGATCCAGCTTGTCTAAATGAACTCTATTGTGCACAATGTCTGCTTACAGGGCAGATTGTGTGACTACCAACTGACCACCAAATGTATTCTGATGGATCCTATCTTAGAGTTTCAGATGTGCTCCAAACCACAGAATCTGACTCAGATCATTTCCATCCATTCAAAGCACCGAAACCCCAGTTTTACATGCTATGGGAATGGAGTTTCCATGTGACCCCTACTTTTTGCCATGTTTTGTCTGCATAATTAACACAATTATTCTGCATGATTAACATAATTTCAAGATTTGACAAATGTTTTACAGAATGTAGCCTACTTGCAGCTTATGAGCTATAGCCAGGCTACCAGTCATGACAAGAATATGTGGCCAAAGGCTGTTGCATTGACATCTCTGTGATTAGTTTTCTGTTTTTTGTTTCCTATTATTTTCTTTTATATCCGGAAAGGCATAGGCAGGGCCTACACCAAGGCCGTAGTCATGATGTCAACATTAGGGGGGACCAAATCTGTGGTGGGGTCTGAGGGCCATGCAAAAAATATTAGTAAAAATCACAAACAAGTTGTTACGACGTTTTTTCCAACTTGTGTGCCGTCGCCACATTTGATTCCTATGTTTTGCCTGCATGGATGCGCGATCGAGTGCGCATCTAAATAATATGCAAGATGCAACAACCATTTCTAAGAGGCCTATAAACAGGGTAATTCCTGGCATTAGTACTAGCATATGAATGCATTATTTATGTTGTAAGACATGTGAAAAAAATGACACAGGCTTGCACGAATTCATCATTTAAAATAAAACTTTTCACTTTCGCTATTATTGCGAGAATAGGTTACAATATGGAAAATGTTTCAAAGTTCCCTTTGAGTCTGATCGGCTCCAAAAATGTATGGGATTTCCTTAGCCTGTGCTACACCTTTCCAACAAGTTTTGTGAGAATTGTGAGCTTGATATTGTTGCCAGCCCTACCACACCGCAGTAGGGTCAGAGAGGGTTAAAGCGGAGCTAGTACAGTAATCAAGGATCTTTGGTGTGCAGTAAATTGAAGCTTTTGATAGCGCACGCCACTAACGAAAAACTAGGGTGACCAGATGTACTCTTTTTCCAGGACATGTCCTCTTTGAGACCTATTCTAGAGCCTCAAACATGTTTACAGCGAAATTGCATTGCGTTTTTCTCTGTCGTTCACAAATAAGTTCAAAATAGCCTTTTGAGGCAGTGTTTTCTCTTATGTCCTCTTTTTCACAAACTAAAAAGAGGACACAATCAGGTCACCCTAGAAAAACGGAAAACCACCAGGTAACCATCACGGTCACTAATTTGTGCGTTATTTATGTTTGATTACATTTCAGATGGTGGTGGTTGTTGGTTTCCTGTAGGCCTAGAGTTTTTTTTATTTATTTATTTTTCTATGTCCGTATATTGGGGGGGGGGGGGACATTTTGGTCATATTTGAATATTGGGGGGGACACGTCCCCCTCAATGTCTATGGTGACTACGGCCCTGGCCTACACACTTTATGGTTATGTCCAAAAAGAAGTTCTACCCTAGGCCAATGTATTCTGGAAGACAATGTTAAAGAAGTTTGAGGGACATCCTTGAAGATGGGGAACAATTGGGAATCAGGGTCAGAAACCATTTCATATTAGATAAAAGCCTTGGCCTTCCTTTTAAGAGTGGTCAAAGTAGGTCTACCAGCAAAATGTAACCTAGGCTGATATGCCTGCAGGAGTAATAGAGCGATCCCAATTTATGTTTCTATCCGTTAGGCTATCTAGAATACAAGTTTCCGTACTGATGGCTCACTGACCCTAGAGAAAAAAAACTGAGCAAAAATGGGATGATTCCACAAACTGGAACACGGTGCACAACACTTCAACACGATACGCGCAGCTCAGTCAGAGCCCAACGCAAGGCGAAAGCGCCATCTAGCGTTAAAAGCATTAAAAGTAGGTTCAAACCTTAACGCACATCACTTCCTCTTGACCTCACAGAAATGGCGTCGGTTGTTTGGTTGCTAAGACGCTCTGTCGTGGTCAAGATGGCGCAAAAAACATTAGTATAGCTCTTGTTCCATATTCAACAATTATGTTACATTGTTTCGATTAAGACAACAGCATATCGATCGTAACCATGGCAGATATACAAGATGAAGAAACAGCCTTGGTAAGTAGGAGGTGCCTACTGGAAGCTTTGCCACCACCATCTGATTAATCTTGTATGAAGCTAACACATACCTACCTACCTACCTACCTACCCAAGCAACTTTATAATTGTAGAACTACTGAAATAAATCGTTGTCAGCTGTCCATTATTCCCACATATTGATGAGATATTTTGCATACGCACATTATCAAAGCGTCAGGGATGATTTGTCTAGATAGCCGAAATATTGTCCCACTGCATCATCTTCTTGAGCAATCGATCGATCGATAGATAGCTTAGTAGTTTTACTTTTAGGCCTGCCTGATTCTTTACAAATGTATCATTAGCACTTGTATGTGAAAGACGCTGACGCCGCCTATGATTAGCTACCTTGTGATATCTTGTCCAGTCGTACATGTCTATTTGCCAAAACGCTGCGCTGTGTCTTATTGTTTGCTGGTTGGTTGCTTGTGTTTTCCAGGCTTCAATTCTGTATTATTGCCAGGAAAAGTATTCAAACAGTGTCATTGGCATTGCTGCCGAAGCTCAGAGGAAATTTAGCAGTAATCTCATCTTTGGGTTTTTCCATGCCTATGGCTTGCTTTTGCAAGGTAAGCTATAAGGTAAAAGGTCAAAAACGGCTAATAATCAGCACCGTTGTTATGACTGTGGTACAGTACACAGGATATATTCTTTATTTTAGACCAAGTCCAAGATGCCATCCAAGAATTAGAGCAGACAAGTGACAAACGCGATGTATCTCTCTGCTCCTTCATGGCACTTGTGTACGCACACAAGAAGAAACCAAACCCAGGTAGGTAGGCGCTCTTTCGGCTCTGACTGTTTTGGAGACTGTTTGCATTGTCACTGATAAATCCATCTTTTGTATGTTGTATGTTATCAGATCAAGATGTTATCCAGGAGTATGACACAAGAGTTAAGGATGATCGCAAGAGTGCAAGCCCAAAGGGCTTGTACTATGCAGCCATGTTCCTCTGGCTTTTGGGTCGGAATGATAAGGCAAGAGAATATGTTGATAGAATGATAAAGATCTCCAATGGTTCTAAAGAGGTAAGTCTGCCGAAATAGTGTATAACCCGCCTGACGCCTGTATCTCATATTGTCTCTTGATTAATTCCCAAATAATTAAGTCATATGCCATTACAGTTAAGTGCATGGTATTTAGGAGAATAGTAGAAATTAGTAACAATCACATTAATGTCAGTTAGTACTGACATTTTGCAAGCATAATTACTTACAGAGAGGGCTTTGGTCTGTTACTATTGTATTGATAAAAAAAGCTACAAATTCTAGAAGAAAAGAGAAAAGAAGAAAAAACTCTTGAAGACACAACTCTTCCAAAAATACTTACTCTCCTAGCACTTCTGCCAACCTCGCACACCTAATACACACTTATTTAGCTCTTCCCTCTCTTCCCCTCCTCTACCTCTTTCCTCTTTACTTTTCTTTCCACCTCCTCTTCTACCAATTCTCCTACTACCATACTTGATTAGTAATTAATATGTAGGCACTCCTATCCTCCAGTACTATTATTGACAAATGCTTAAATGGCAATAGCTTAAATGTTATATAAGTCACTTTGGATAAATTTCTCTGCCAAATGAATAAATATACCGGTAAATGTAATGTTAATTAGATAGTGCAGTATGCACATTATTTTCCCTTTCTATTGTCATGTGATTTATGTCAATGTATGTTTCCAGGGAATTATCCTGAAAGGATGGATAGACCTTACATCCAATAAGGAGGCTTATGCTAAGAAATCTGGGAAGTACTTTGACGAGGGCCTGAAGGAAAGTGGCAGTATTCTGGCTCTGATGGGAAAGGTGGGCAGCACCTTCTGTCTGAGTCTATTGTCTTTTAATGAATAGTTTTACATAACCAGGATAGAACTGTATCACAAATACTGGAAGTATTTGCTGAATTTTCTTCCGTGACCACAGGAGTCATGGGCACATTTTCTTCTTGATGTACTGTAGACATTGATGTAGACATAGACTCAATGTAGACATGGTCTATCTTTCAGCAGCACATTTGTATTTCTCTGCAGGTTCAGTATTATGAGTATCGCCAAAATTACTCAGGAGCCTTAGAGATGGTGAGCCATATCATTGTGAGCTACCCTGGGTTCCTTCCCGCATTCGTCAAGAAGATGCAGCTGTTTCTGACCCTTCAAAATTGGGAGCAGACTGTAGATGAAGCTCAGAGGTAGTCTTTTTAAACTCCTCGTGTATGTTGTTTTTGTTGCTGCATACACATCACAGGAGTGAATGGTCTCAGCAGCATGGCACATCATACCACGCATGACCAGTGCAAGAATGTTATCATTGCTCATAACATTTTTTGTTTTTTACATCTACTTTACATCTTACATGATATTTTATTGCTGTTTCATAATTATAATATGTATAAAACGTAATTTGTATTGGTACCACTGACACTCAATTTGGCTTTTAAAAGTTAAGCTTGGTAATGACTTGTGTATCTATGCCTTGAAGGAGGCAACACAGGTGTACATAACGCAGAACTCATTTGTGCTAATTGGGTTTATTGATGCCTCTAAGGCCTTTGACAGATTTGAAAAACTGAGCCAAAGAGGTGCCCCTGACAGCATTATAAGAATCCTGGCTTATTGGTATGCCAACCATAGTAATGGGGTATGCCATGGGTGGCTACTCTCACCAGCAGTCTTCAACTTGTACATGGATGAGTTATCCAACCAATTGACAGGCTGCAAAACTGGCTGTATGATTGGTAACTCCTTGCTTAAATCATTTCATGTATGCTGATGATCTCTCCATTCTCTCTCCCAGCAGTGCGGGCTTTCAGCAGCTACTGTATATCTGCTCTGAATATTTGGTGAAATATGATCAGGCCAAAAAAGTGCTGTCTAATGCCAAAAAGAGTGCTGTCTTGATATGTAGGACAAAAGGGGACAAAGATCTTTGTTTTCCAGACTTCTACCTATCAGGACAAGTGATGAGTGTCTGTAACAAAACAAAATATCTGGGTCACTACATTCCAGATCAGTTATCTGATGATAATGATATTATGTTTACAGGCAGCGTTGCATATTATATGCTAACGTGTTGGTAAGAAAATTCTGCATGAGCATGGATGACGTCAAAATTAGCCTCTTTAGAGCATATGGCACTCCACTGTATACTGCTCCCTTAGGTACTAAATTTAAAAAGGCACACATGCAGAAGCTTAAAGGAACCATATGTAAGGTTGTGGCCAAAACTGGTACTGCAATCACTTTCAAATTATTGTGGAGTGGTGTATCCCCTCCCCCTCCCCCCTGACTCAAGGTTGCCAACCCGGATGCCGAAACACTACTGACTTTGTGATTAGTAGATAGGTGGAGGGTGGCGCAACAGGCCAAAACACAACACAACATGACATGACAAAACACAACATCAACATCAGTTGAGGGCTGCAACTTCACTTTTTAAATGACAATATCCTTGCCCCAACTACTGTTGTCAGTGATTATTTGAAATGAACATGTTTTCTTAATGTCTAGTGACATATCAGGGCCATTTTATGATTAATTGAAATACATTTCTTACATAAGGTTCCTTTAAGGTTGCTTATAATGACTGTATGAGGATACTGCTCAAGAAACCCAGGTGCACTCGTGCAAGTGACCTGTTCTGTAATGTAGGGGTCAGCACCTTCCAGGCATTATTGAGTCTGATCTACAAATTCATTTTGTCTCCCAAAACAACATTGTCATGCTGCTGGCAAATCCTTAGTGTAATACGATAGCAGTCATCACTGCCGAAACACTGACATTTATAGAATGTCTTTTATAGAAATGCAGTGTTTTTCTTTTCTTTTCTCTCCTGTCTTTTCTCTATCTGTTTATCTTTATCTTTTTAATGTACGTTGTGTGTCATGTCTGTGTCTTCTGAATGGACCTTGAGTCTGGCACTGAAGTTGACTCCTCACACTGTTCAGTGACTATGGAGGATTTCAAGTTGTGTGAAGTTTTTTTTACAAATATTTTCTGTTTTTGCTTGCTACTGTCCTGTTTTGTCTTGGTAGGAAGACTGCACTCACTGAAAATGGAAGTCACATAGGGCATCAAATCAGTAAACACCTATCTCATTGAGTCAATCCGTCACAGTTCTGAGCACAACTTGTGACCATTCTATTCCAAATGATCTCTTCATTGGCATCGGCTGTCTCTCATTTCTCAGCACTAGTCAGACCAGTTATGGCTGAAGAGTCTGACAGATCGGTGTATGTTTAGCATTTTAGTTTTATCTCTCATTTTTCTCTTAAATCCCCATGAGATCACAACCTTTGCTTATTGCTCCATGTTAAACAGGAGGATAAAAAGTGCATTTGTGTGTGTTTGGGAGTGATTGCAAGTGAGGCATCATTCAAGTGCAAATGAATATCAACTGCAGAGCCACGGAGCTTGTGTGGACTGACTGAGCCATTGTTCCTCAAAGCTCTACGAGTTGGACGGCGGCCAGGGCCGGCCGGCATAAAGAGCCTTTGAGTCTCAACGCCGGAGTCACACGTATCCCAGGATGCACTGCGTTTTACACTGCTAGCTGGAGAGAGAGAAAGAGGACGGATCAGGTGGATCCACTGTGTGATCAGCCTCTAAGCTGTTTCTCAGTACCTGAGCAAGAAATGCATGAATGAATGAATGAATGAATGAAAAGATGGATGGATAGATGTAGGAAGTGTATTCTGATCTGGTATAACTGGGTTGTTCATTCTTCCCTCTAATCTCCATTGTGTAGGAGTATCTGTAATGATGCTCAGTAGTCCTTTGGTTTCAAAGATCTGTGATTTCCTGATCAAAACCATGATGGGACAGCTTGGAAAGACAATGATAATCCACTTCATCATGTATCACCTCTGAAAATCAGTTGAATCTCTTTAGCTTTAGCTCTTTATAGCTTTACTTGCCCCAGCATTCATACACCAGTATAGGCTGCCTTGTCTTTTGTTACTCATTTTGACCATCTCACTGACACCCTTTTAACATTTGGTCTTCATTGCTTTCCTGCCTGCGTCTTTGCCAATTACAGGCTTTTGCAAAGAGACAAAAATAACCTTGAAGCCCTGAGAATGCTGGCACTTCATTCCCTGTGCAGGGAGGGGGACATCAGTGAGGTATGACCTACACCAGCCCCTGGCCCATACACTACTCCTGCAAGCTGATTAAGCGTTGTGTAAAAACATTCTCTGGGACTACTTTGTTTTCATTACACAGATCTTTGCAGAGAAAGATGTTTTTGTCATCAGTTCGGCACTCTATGGACTTAAATTCTTATAGCAATGATTAGATGTGTTTTTTTCATGCTGATATCACTCTTAACACTGGTCTGTTGATTATGTGCATCTGTAGGCCTATGCTGAGTCAAATGAACTCAATTAAAAAAAAATTCAGCAGTTAATAAAACCTTAACAGTTTCCAGGGACCACTTAGCATCTAGTGTGACTCAAGATGCTAACCTGAAGAAAGACAAAAAAGATCTGTAAAGTTGTATTCTCCGTCACACTTTCACTTTGCGTCCTCTCTCCTCTCCACAGTCCGTAAGCCTTCTCTCAAACCTGGTCAACAGCCTGGACATCCAGGAGCCTCACAATCCAGAGCTTTGCTACAGGATGTCTCTCGCCTTCACCCGACTGGTAGGATTTCTCAGCCTAGGTCACTTGACACCCCCCTCATAACTGTTGACATTTTATAGCCAGCCCCCAACCACTGTCCAGTCGCCAGGCCTGTCTGAAGCTGTGGCTAGCAGCATTCAATATGGACTCAGCTCAGCTGTGTTGTTTGGATTACTTGGATATGGGTGGTATATAAAGTATGTAGTTTAGTCACAAACCTGGGGAAGTTAACTCATACTAACTCGTAAACTTCCTAAAGAAGAACCTTTTGGACTTGTTTTACGTGGTGAACAAAGCCCATATGGTTCTTCTATTAGGAAGTGTATTAATTCCTTATCTTAACCTGGTTTGTCACTAAACTTGAAATGCCCCCCCTCCACCCCACATTTGCTTGTTTTGTCTCCAGTGTGGAAGAGCAGAGCCGATCCTCCAGCAGACCCATTCCATGGTGGAGCGAGCATTCTCCCATGCGTCCGGTGAATCAGACCTGGCCACCGAGATGGGCTATCAGATGGTCCTGCAGGGTCGTGTGAAGGAGGCCATGAAGTGGTACAAGACAGCCATGACGCTGGACGAGTCCAGTGTGTCCGCTTTAATGGGTAAGGCCAACTGTTGCTCTGTAATCTTAGAGAACACATGACATGGTATTACAGTTCACTGGCCCACACTTTGAAAGAAAGGGCTATTGGTCTGTTTTCCTCTCCCTTTAACTGAGCCCTGTCAGCCCTCAGGCAAATATTTTCTTTAACACTCTTTAACTTTATAACCCTGTTCAAGTATCCTTTTGAAGTGTTTAGAACCATGTGACAGCAGCATGTTGTAACTGCTATTCTATGTTGATCTTTAGAGGTTTTTAGAGACCAGAGAGGAGTTTTGTATTTATTTATTTTAGTTATGAATAACATGACTTTGAACCTTTGAGAAGGTTTGATAGCACAAGTTTTATATGGGAGGCAAGGATCAAACTCAGGGTTGACTTCATGTAAAACAGAAAAGTAACACCGTGCCCCCAAAAGAGTATTACACACCATGGAGTTTTAGAGTAAAATAATCTGTTTAAAGGTTGTATCAGCAATAGCGGGGATAAGTCACTTGTGTTGATGTTCAAACAAAACAGAGAGCTAGCTCGCTACTCCCTCCCCCTCCCTCCCGTGCAATTAAAACTCCTAAACACGCATTTCGTCAGTTATTGGTTGAAACACTTTGTTTTGCCTTTGAGTGGTTGCCAACCCTTGTTGGTAGGAATTGTTTTTGTGTACAGATCTCGGAGCCTAAGCTGCCTACAGAGACGCAGTTTTTTGACGGCCTGCTTATGGGGCAGGCAGCTAGCAGATCGTTAGAAAGATTAGATGAATGTGATAATTTATTTTTGGGCCTGAAATCGCTGATGCAGCCTTTAAGGACTTTAGAACAGCCATATGGATTTGCTAGTCAGCCCAATTCTGAAGTTAGGGAGAGCAACAAATTAATTCTGCTAGCTCAGAGCAGTGACCTCCAGGAAGAGGGAGAACCCATGCCCTCTCCCCTCCTAAACCTCTCTGTGTTCCCATGCGCTGTAGGTATCATCAGGTGTCAGCTCCTAGAGGCCCATCTGGACGACGCTGAGCAGCAGCTAGAGTTCCTCACTGAGATCCAGCAGTCCATCGGCAAATCAGGGGTGAGTGTGGGGGGGAGAGAGGGAGAGAGAGAGGGGGGGGGGAGAGAGAGAGAGAGGGAGAGAGAGAGTAAGAGAGGGAGAGAGAGACCCTCCCTACAGCACGCCCACCATCCATCAGACCATGACATCTGTATTTTTGTTTGGGTGATGGGTGTGTTTGCATGTGGGGGTTTAAACTGCTTTCTCGAAAGAGTATTTCATCATCTCTCTTTTTGGAAATGATAGTGTAAAATTACTTGATTGTTTCAGTCGTTTTGTTGTTTTTCTGTTAATGGAGATAAGACATTTATTTTGGTCTATAAGCTAAACAAATCTGAGTAGAGGCTCTATACACCCTCTAGCCTGTGGATGATATGAAGAGGTCTATGCCAATCTTTTATTATTTATTTCTAGGTCAGTCTGCCTTACTTGAAGTATGTTTTTGTAATATCCACCCACTCACTTGTACAATTCCATAGTGCATTGGGTCCCTCCATTAAAGTGTTTGGATTTAAGCCATTTTTACTTAAGCAGGCAGGATTGACTGAGTAAATGATGAGTGAAATTGAGGTTATGGAAAATATGGTAGAAAAGAATTTGTTGATTTTTTGAATAAAACAAAGCAATATATTCTTTCTTAATTATGACTATACTTGACATAATAACAGCATAATAAGCATGATTCATTCATTAGTTCCCTTATTCATTCATTCATTTGCTTTATTCAATTATTCATTCATTTTTCCATGCACTCTACCTCCCTCCCCTTCTCTCAGGAGCTGTTGTATCTGCGGGCGGTGCTGGCTCTGAAGCGACGGAAGCCACAGGATGAGGTGACCAACCTGTTGAACGATGCGGTGGACACCCACTTCTCCACGCTGCAGGGCCTGCCGCTCGGAGTGGAGTACTTCCAGCGCCTCAACCCTGATCTGCTCCTGGAGATCACTGCCGAGTACCTGGCACTGTCTCCTGCCAAGGTCAGTGACCCCCCCCCCCCCCCCTCGGTCACAGCTACTGATCTAAAAGCAGAAGCATTTTATACAGTCTATGGTCTTTTTATGCTTCCCGGATTGAAACATTTAAACTGCTCATCCTTGTATTGAATGATTGTTGTGTCAGCCATGTTAATCGATTCCCCTTTGTCCCATCTCATGCTGCTTTCCCTCAGCCTCCAGCCCAGGGCCAGTCGCCCGCTCCACAGCTGCAGCACTGTGCTTCAGTCTTGGACACGGTGGTGAAGATCGTCCCTGGCCTCCTCCAGGCCATCTATCTCATGGCCAAAGTCAGGTTTCTGTCAGGTGAATAGTATTTTCTAAGTCTAAGTAAGTTGTTGGTGGCTTAAGGTCTGCTATACCGTATTTAACAGTGTATCTTTCAAAGTTATTTGGAGAAAAGTCATTTAGAGAGCTTGAATCCAAAAAATGGCCTAATGTGATGGGATACATTGGACCTTTACTTGCACCTGACTTCAGCATCTATAGCCATACTTTGCTTTTATACCAGGTGCAGTATGTAGGTATCATTGCCCTAGTGTGAGTTTTTCCAGATGCCTTTCTGTGGTAGTTCAGTTGGGTAATGGTGTTGTTGTGCAGGTGACGTTGAGGCAGCTCAGAGCAGCCTCCAGCACTGTCTGGAGCTCAACCCTTCCCACGCAGAGGCCCACCTCCTCATGGCTCAGATCCACCTCCTACAGGGCAACTTCAAGCTCTCCTCCCAGTCCCTAGAGCTCTGCCTCAGCCATAACTTTGAGGTGAGGACTTGTTTTACTTGCATGATCTTTTTTTTTTTTTTTTTTTTTTTTTTTTTTTTTAGTACAAAAAATCTTCTCAAGCTGCCTGTCAGAGTGAACTAAACTAGGCTGCTGTACACACCTAATAGTCTAATAAAACATGCCTTTAAAATCTTTAATTAACCAGAACTTCATAGTTGTGCCATACACATAAGCTAGTCTTTCTCAATCTGTCTCTGTTTTCTGGTTTCAATCTCTCAGATAGTGTTAAGTAACAACACCCAGACAACTAACTTGCATCTAGGCATTCTAATTCTGTGACACTAAACCTTACTTATAAACCTGTGTACCCTTCTTAGGTCCGTGAACACCCGATGTACCACCTGATCAAGGCCCAGGCGCAGAGGAAGCTGGGAGAGCTGCAGGAGGCCATCAAGACGCTGCAGATGGCCATGGGTCTGCCTGGCGTGCGTCGGGTGGGCTCCCACAAGGCTAAGGGCAAGAGGATGGATCTGGGCCCAGCCGACTGCGTCTCCATCTTCCTGGAGTTGGCCGAGGCCCTCTGGGTGAATGGGGAACAGGTCAGCCAACAGTGGCCCGGGTTAGATAAAGGTCAAGGCCGTGAAGGTCATGAATTCAAAGTTTGACTTAGGGCCCGTCCCAATACCTCCCCTACCCCTAGATTTTTGCCCTAACCCTCGTTTTTGCGCGTGCACATGTAGGGCTAGGGTGTCCCATTACTTTAGGGAGCAGGGGGAGTTATTATTTTCCCCTTAAAATCAACCCTCAAAATATAGCCAGGACTGATGCAGGCTTAAAACGAAGTGGGAGATGAAATTACCCAGGATACCGTGCGAGCTCAACGAGCCGGACACATTTTTTATATATTTTCGCCAATAAGCATATTAAAATTTCGAAATATGTTGGAATATGTTAGTTTGATGCACATCTGATGTACTGTTGAGTTTTGAACACTAATGTTAGAAAATATCTCACGAAGCTATCTGACGATGTTCATGATATCTGCTGAGTGCTTTGAGAGAGTCTGCCCATCAAATATCGTTATATATCTGATCTGGGTAGATTTGTCAATATTTAAGGTGTGTGTTCTGGCGTTCATATGAACACAAATATCTTTGTTGATTAACCAGACATAGATAAACCAGCACAGCCCACACAACAATGACCGCTGGAACGGGTATGTTCCTGAATGAAAATAGTAGCAGGCTACTACCGGTAGACACGTCAGCGATGCGCGTGACTTAGGTGAGCATGTTCACTACGCTAATTTGCATATAGTGGTGTCCCAATTCATAGGGAAAGATCTTACCCTCCACTTCCCTTGTCGAGGGGGCTTTAATGTTGAGGGCAATCAAAACCAAGTGGAAGTTTTAAGGGGGGAGAAATGGGACGGGCCCTTAGTTATTAACATGTGCAGTACTCAGTTGGCAGGTGTTTTCATTTTTTCCATGTAATTCCTTATGAAGTTGTTCTAGTCTCTGTAAGTATTTGGAGGTCACTGGAGGTCTGGTCTGTTGGGTGGGAAGTTGAATTTTTGCATGAATGTCTCTGTGCAGCATGAAGCGGCCAAAGTGATGCAGGACGCCATCAACGAGTTCACAGGAACCCCGGAGGAGCTGAGGGTCACCATTGCCAACGCCGACCTGGCACTGCTGCGTGGTGACACAGAGCTGGCACTGAGCATGCTCCGAAACATCACGCCTGAGCAGCCCTACTATATCCAGGCCAAGGAGAAAATGGCTGACATCTACCTGAACCACAGGAAGGAGAAACGCCTTTACGTCAGCTGCTACAGGTGGGAGGAAGCAGTGACTCTTTTCGTCTTAAAAAATAAGCACGAACACAGCACTGCATAATCATGAGTCATGATTCACAGTCCCATAATTACTTTAGTGTCTACGGTAGCATCAGCAGCTGTGTTTAGCGTTTCAAGACTATATAATGTGACAAAATTAACCCCATATTTACTAACTTTTTCTTTTTTTCTTTTTGGACTATATCTGGAATGTGTGCCCCCTCACTGAGTTCCCTCACTAAGTTGTGTGGAGTGTTGCAGAAACACAACCTCCAATTAAGCTCTGCCCATCTGGGCCCACTTCTGTTCATTTCCGCGCTTTGCAGGACTTCCGCCACACCATGCCGTTTCACAAGAGCCCGACGGAATTTGCGACTTGTCCAGGCGGCCTCTGCTGCTCCTAAAGTGGGCTTATTTAGTTGTCATCACTTAGCCTGCAGGTTTCCTCCTCGCTTTGCCTTTTGTGCTTGTGTTGACAAGCAGGGCGAGTACAGTTGCGCCACACACCAGGCCACGAAACAAAAGAGTGAACTTAAGCAATGTTATATGCTCATGAAAATGCACGTCGAATAACATTTAAAGTGTTTGATGTGGGTGATTTTAAATCGTTTCTTTGCTTAAAACAGAGAATTGGTGGAGAAGGTGCCCAGCCCCCACACATATCTTTTACTGGGTGATGCCTATATGGACATCCAAGAGGTAATGCAATGTTTTGGGTGTGATATTATGATTGATATGGTAATCACAACTACCGGTATGTTCTTGATATTGCTGATGCAATAGTGGACACAAGAACTGACTCAAAAATGGCACCTGTGCATTGCATGCTGCCAGGAGTTTACGTAGCATGTTTGTTGAGTAAATATTTGCAACATAATGTAAACAGCACATGTTCTGCTCCCATAGTGCTTCAGATGACTCACGTAGTCTGTGAAATATGTGACTCCAAATATGTCCTTGTAGCCAGAGAAGGCCATCGAGGTGTACGAGCTGGCCCTGAAAAAGAACCCTAAAGACGGGGCCCTGGCCAGCAAGATTGGCAAAGCACTTGTCAAGACCCACAATTACGCAAAGGTTTGCACTATAGTCCAAAGTCATGCTTGGTGAAACACTCCATCTGACCAGCTCTAGCAATTGAATGTGTGGACACATAATTAAAAGTAGTTATCTGGTGATTTATAGGCCATAAACTATTACGAGGCGGCCCTGCGGAGTGGCCAGCAGAACTTCCTGCGCTACGATCTGGCGGAGCTCCTACTGAAGCTGCGGCAGTACGAGAGCTGTGAGAAAGTCCTGCACGAGGCCCTCACCCATGATGCTGGTGGGTTGGCTCTTCATGGACACCACCATCTTGTGACATGTGTTTGTAATAATATGTTTTGGTTTTGGATTGTGTTAGAAAGTTATGATGTATTCATGGCATGCCAAGAGTTAACGGCTGTGCTCTTTAGAGTGAATTTCAGCTATGATATGAGACTGTCTCATTTCAATGGAATTTTGGAAGATAAATTGTGCTGTTTTTGTATATAAATTGGTAACATAAGTGTTTTAGCAGGTTAAATTCACTAATTACCAGCGTCACTGGCCCCACTTCTGCATTCCAACTCATACCTCATTAAAATTGTTGTTTCCTGTCTTGAACTAATTAGATTCTCCTAAAGAATATATATAGATTTCTGCAGCATTGAAGTAATTCGATTTCTGTGTTTTATTTGGTCTCTAATGCAGTAAATGAGCTGTCAGCCCTGTCTGAGGATTGTCGGTATCTGGTGTTGCTGGCCAAGGTCCAGAGCAAGATGGCCAAAAATAATGAAGCCATGCTGTCCCTCCAGAGGGTGGGTATTCTCACTTCAGATTTGGTTTTGAAATCTGAGCCGTGTCAGTCAATTTGACTCTCCCCCACACAAAGAAGCCCTCTCAGTCCTGCTACTATCCTGCCTCACTTGAGTCCACTGGGGTCACACTTATCCTTGGCGTTTGCCGAAGGTCGAACTCAGGCTTACAGTATGCCGGACAACCTTGTAGTTGAGTTGAACTTTTTTGCCATTGCCTCCGTCCTTGTCCAGGCGCGAGACGTCCAGGCCAAAGTGCTGAAGCGCATGCAGCTGGAGCAGCCGGATGCCGTGCCCCAGCAGAAGCAGCTCGCCGCCGAGATCTGCGCTGAGATCGGCAAGCACTACTCCAGCCAGAGGGGCTACGAGCGCGCCGTCAAGTTCTACAAAGAGGCCCTTGTTTATTGTGAGAGCGATAGCAAGGTCAGTGGGACCGACTGAGGAGCTCTCAGTGTGTCTTTCTGCAGCTGGATCACACAACAGTCTCTCTCTCTCTCTCTCTCTCTCTCTCTCTTTTTCACTCTCACCCACTCACTCAGTCTCTCCATCCATTCTGCCCTCTGCTCACAGTGGTCTGTGTTTGTCCACACTTGCTACTACATCATTTGAAATCAGTTTATCTTCAGAAAACATTACTGTCTTTTTTTTTCCCTGTACATCTGGGCAAACTTTCAATCTCAGGTCTAGGTTACATGATGTATGAAAACATGTTGTGTGTCATATTTCCTGAAAACTGACCCTCTGGCTGAAAGGTGATGCTGGATCTGGCTCGTTTGTACCTGACTCTGGATGATGTCGCGGCCTGTCAGCAGCAGTGCAGTCTGTTACTGAAGAGTGACCAAGTCAACGAATCAGCCACTCTGGTCAGTTCTTTACCACAGCATTCATTTGTGTAATGTGGCATAGGCATACACCTACAGTATGGTCCATATGGAAAGGCTATATATTTATTGTCCCATGAGATGAACTGGAGATGTGGTTTCCTGTATGTAGATGATGGCAGACCTGATGTTCAGGAAGCAGGACTACGACCAGGCCATTTTCCACTTTCAGCAGCTTCTTGAGCGCAAGCCTGGTATGATATAGGTCATGTTTCCTTCCATTTAAAAAAAAAAAAAAAAAAAAACATGTTGAATTTCCCCCTTTAAAATCATGGAAATGCTGTAACAGGAGACAAAAACTCAAACACACTTTGTAAATATTGGTGGTTAGCCCATAATTTATTTTGCATGTGCTCTCTGCAAGACAACTACCCAACACTGTCACGTCTGATCGACCTGCTGAGGCGAGCTGGGAAGCTGGACGAGGTCCCCCGCTTTCTTGACATGGCTGAGAAGCATTCTCCAAGGGCCAAGTTCGACTCTGGGTTTAACTACTGTAAAGGACTTTACCTGTGGTGAGTTTGAAGGGAATATTTTCTGTGGATTTCAGCAGCAGACCTTTAACAAGACCTTAAGAGGTCGTAAACAGGCCTGTAAGCAAAGTTACTCAAAGAGTGTCATCTGACTAAGCATATGATGTTCCCCACATGGTAATGAACAGGGGTGGGGCCATAATTCTAGTGTTACATTATAAGATGTAAGGACTTTGCTAAAAAAAAGGCCTAATAACTTTAACGCTTACTTTAGTTTTTCTTTATGGCCTTCAAAAGGAAATTGTTGTGGTAAAGCTCTTAACTGTAACTCATCTGCATATGTCTTGTATCTACAGAACTCTTTAAAAGTCCTTGAACTAGAAAAAAAAAATAGAAATAAAAAAGAAGTGACATGTTTTTAAGGACATATTTGTATTTTCCACATTAGGTATACAGGTGAACCCAACGATGGGCTTAGGCACTTCAACAAGGCCAGAAAGGACAACGACTGGGGACAGAATGCTGTGTACAACATGATTGAGATCTGCCTGAACCCTGATAATGAAACCGTGGGTGGAGAGGTGTTTGAGAACCTTGATGGTGACATCGGGTGGGTTTTCCCATGCAATCACACTTGCACTCTTTGTAACGCGCAAGCTGTTTTAGGCTACCTTCTTACTTGTGGCTTTGCAATTCTCAGCTCTGGCCCTGCTGCCTGCCTGCCGTTTTTGTTGCCTGATGTTTGCTTTTTGTTATCCGAGCCTAAAACTACAGTGTAGGGGCATGGGAAATGTCAGGTCTTTTGAAGGGAATGTGTGGTTTTTTTTTTCTTCTTCTTTCTCTTTATTCTCACTCTTCCTCTTTTCTTCTCACCCCTCGATCATTCTGCCTTTTCTTTCAGGAACTCCACGGAGAAGCAGGAGTCGGAGCAGCTGGCGGTGCGGACGGCCGAGAAGCTGCTGAAGGAGCTGCGGCCGCAGACGGGCGAAGGCCACGTCCAGCTGCGCATCCTGGAGCACTACTGCTTTCTGGCCACCAAGCAGACAGCCAACGTGGAGCGGGCCCTGGGCGTGTTCACCGAGATCGCAAACAATGAGGTGAGCAAGCAACAGCAGCAGCAGGCGGTGGGGGTGGGGTGGTGTGGGGTGGGTGGGGGGTAGGGGGGGTGTGGAGCAGGCCCACACCCCAAGTGCAAATGGGATCTGCCCAAGGGCTGCTTTTTATCACAGGTTTTGGGTTGACTTTGGCTGCAATCGGTGTTTGCACATGAGATCAATGCTCAAATAGCCCCGCACCTTAAATGAACGTGATGGGGGGTGGGGGGGGCCTCATATCCTATTGTCATACTGTGTGTGTGTGGTGTGTGTGTGACAGAAAGAGATTGAGAATTTCCTTATTGATGTGTCAGTACGCATTTGAGATTACTGTGACGCACTGTGGAGATATGGAACGTGAGATGACCTTCTGATGTGGAGTGCTTTTATGTGACAGTGCCCTTAGTGTAGACACATTTAACAAGCATTGGCAAGGGAAAGCTTGTGGTCTGAGTTTGAACAGTCTCTAATCACCCCAACCATTAATTTACACTCTGAATAGATTATTTGAAGATCCATTATGAATAGCTGATTATTTGAAGGTCCATTATGAATAGCTATTGTTTCCCTTATAAAGGTTTATCACTGTTTTTATCACTATGTTTATCACTACATTCTGCATCTGCTCTCCAGAAAGATCATGTCCCTGCACTGTTAGCCATGGCCACAGCCTACATGATCCTGAAGCAGACGCCACGAGCTCGTAACCAGCTAAAACGCATTGCCAAGATGAACTGGAACATCGTAGATGCTGAGGAGTTTGAGAAGAGTTGGCTGTTGTTGGCTGATATTTACATTCAATCAGGCAAATATGATATGGCCGGCGAGCTGCTGAAAAGGTGCTTGCGTCACAATAAGGTCAGAGTTCAAACAAATTGTGACACCAGTTTATCAGAAACATTCTTATGAGTGCATCGCTGATGTTATTTTTTCACACCAGGATTTATTCAGTAGAATGCCTTATCCTGCTAAACAGTATACTGGTCATTTTAAAAGACACGGAGCCGAGCACGCAGCCGTGGCCTACTGGTTGGGGCTTTGGGCTTGTAACCGCCGGGTTGTCGGTTCGATCCCTGACCAGTAGGAAAAATGTGGGTGGGGAAAGTGGTTGAGCACTGCTCTCCTATGCCCACATCCACGGCTAAAGTGCCCTTGAGCAAGGCACCTAACCCCTCACTGCTCCCTGAGCGCCGCTGTAGCAGGCAGCTCACTGCTCCGGGTTAGTGTGTGCTTCACCTCACTGTGTGTTCACTATATGCTGTGTGTGTTTCACTAATTCACGGATTGGGATAAATGCAGAGACCAAATTTCCCTCACAGGATCAAGAGTATATATACTTATGTTCTGCTGACAAAAATAAATGTTTATTCTGATGTTATTCTGGTAGCCTTTTGCTCTCTAATGTGGACACAACGACTGAATCAAGTTTGCTGTTTATCTTCTCGCTGTAGTCCTGTTGCAAAGCATATGAGTACATGGGGTACATAATGGAGAAAGAGAAAGCCTTCAGAGATGCGGCCTTGAATTATGAGATGGCCTGGAAGTACGGCAATCAGACCAACCCAACAATTGGTATGTTATCTGGAAGAGCAATGAATGTTATGCTGTAGATGGCTCTGTCATTTGGGTCATACCAGCAGTAATTCCCCTCATTTATTTTTCAGGCTACAAACTTGCATTCAACTATCTCAAAGCCAAGAGATATGTGGATGCAATCGATGTGTGTCATAAGGTAAGTTTTGATTCACACGTGTCCTTTTGTGTAATATGTGTTAATTATAGGTCCAAAATGTCTATTTTTTCATCAAACATAAATATATTTAAGTACTATATGTTTCACTAAGAATTATCATGTTTCTGTTTAATAGGTCTTGGAGGCCCATCCCAATTATCCAAAGATAAGGAAAGACATTTTGGACAAGGCCCGAGCTTCTCTGAGGTCATAGTGTTATGATTTCACCTTGTGGGAGAGTGAGTGAGTGAGTGAGTGAGAGAGAGAGTTTATTTGTGTATTAGATTTTCTTTCTGTTTGAACCCATAGACTGTATAAAAGTTTGAACCTGCCGAAGACGTAACACCAGTTTGTATTACTTATTGTGCAATTAATGTCACAGCCATGATTTACTTTAGTCTAATGGATGCAGTGCATTTTATCATTAAATGTTTCAAACTCCAAATTTTTGCTTGGATACTGTAACGTGTTTCTTTTAAAAACATTCATCACCTCTTTTGTATGGTGGAAAAGCTAGTGATGCTATACATCTACAGCAATACATCTATCTGCATTAATTTATAATCTATAGAAACCAGTGTCAACATCCTTGTTGCAGAAGCTAATACTCTTTCAGTATTCACACTTAATTAAAATGTGACACGTCTCACACTTTAAGTCAATCTTCTGTGCCCTGGGGAGCTGGGAACAACTGCTGTGCTGAGCAGGATACAAGAGAGGGGAAAAAACACTTAAATTGCAGCTTTGGCTTTGTTGTATACAATCAAGATAAAGTTGAGATATATTTAGGTTGGAGTTTCTACAGAAAAGAGGATGACTCCCATTTTAATTAAAGGAGACTCTTGAACTGTGACTCCTGGACAACCCCCCTTCACAAGGAAGTAAAGACTCGGATGAGCGCTCCTATTGTCATTCTTCTTGAGCTCACCGAGTAGACTACTTGCATATTCCACATTCTATCAGTTTACCAATTCTTTAAAACAAAATCAGTGTTTGTAGCCTACATAGCCTGCTCTGTGAAACTAATGTTCAGCATTCCGCTATGTTAAATATATTATGCTATGTATTGTGACATTAGACTAATGTAAGTGGTCGTAGTGAAAACATTATTTGACCGCTACCTAAGGCAGTTCTAAAGCGATGCCTGGGAACTGACATGGTTTCAGCTAGGTCCTATCACTGAGCTCTCTTACCCCCAGCACCACTGGGCTTCGGTGCGGTAGAGGTACCCATAGATACAGAGTGGGAAGGCACGGCGCTTCGTCTTTTAGGCTACTTATCTTTATTGGTTTGAGATATTTGATAACTTTCCTCTCGGACAACGATCACATGGGCTTTACAACAAGGAGCGCGGAGAAGTTTGAGAACAACTGCATGTTGACACTGAGCAAACGCGAACATAGATTCGGCATGTCCACCAGCCCAACGTGTTCGGTAAGAAGATGACTTTATGGAGCTTGTGTCTCAGTACAATTGTCTCTAATGTCTACTGTATAAACTCTTCCACTATTACTATTAATTTCACATTATACTTGGTGGTTTTGCTTTTAGTTCCTTTCATTCACATTAGGCTACTCTCACATTTATGGCAGTGGTTAAGTCAGTTTTATGACAAATCTTCATTTGCTTTCCGTGAACTGCTCTGCGATAAAAATAAATAAATAAAGTAGAAAAATCTTTGAGTCATTTTTGCTAATCCTTTTGGTCGATATTTTGAGAGTCTACCACAATTCGACGCGGTTTGTGTGAGAGCCATAGACGTGCCGCAACTTTGTATCCCAGCAACAGTTTCATTGAACGCATGGTTGAGTAGGCTAAATCCTGTTACTATAAGAATTGAGCGATAGGCTGCTTAGGTCGGATGTCCTGGTGAGTTGGTTATTGTCCAGGACTAACAAGGGTATGCAAGTCAATCTTTTTATTATTTACGCTATATATGATAAAGTTTGTGAGGGTTAGCCTAAGAGTCTATTTCTACCACAGCGAGAATGCCCTGAGGAAATACTGGTCTTGACAAGATTATTTCCTTCTATATATTCGAGTTTTGAGTATGAGTGTTCTGTGTTTGAGTGCTGTGTGTTAAAGATAGGGACCGCCAAATGTTTTGTAGGCTATTAAAACAACATATCCTAGGTGGCCAGTCCAGAATCACATAAGATTTTGTAGGGCATTTGGCTAAACCGTAAGGTATTTTTTACAAGAACAGTCACCACCTGAACCCTGTTATTACCTTTAAGTAAATGAGCCCAAGGGGTAGGCAACAGTCTACGCACGCGTGTCAAGTGGTCTCCACCCTCTACCTGAGAGAAACACACCTGGATCCACCGAGACGGAAGTGCTATGCAAAGATTTCCAAATCTTAGCGGAATACTGTTGAGGAATTAGGCTACGTTTATCACAGCTGATGGGTTCCAAAGAGAGATGGACCTCGACTGTTTTTTGTCGAATTTGGTGACGATAGAGACTACTTTCCCTCAGCTTCTTTTTAGTTACATATTTGGTAAGGTTTCAGCAAAGTAATTTGGTAGAATATGTCTGATTTTAGTGTGTTTTTTAAAAGCTACCTGTACATTTGCACGCTTAGCTACATCAACACTAAACCGGGTATGTAGCCTTCTTTGCCTCTTGAATAAAGACCAGCAATGTCAGAGCACAGGGTGTAATGATGGCCTACATGGCCTGCGATTGTTTTTAAGGGAAAGTTCGGTATTTTACTTTTAAGGAGGTCTTCGATTGTATGTCATGTCGTTCAGAATTTTTCTACAGTAGGCTATATAATTTCAACTTTCAAAACCAGTCTGAAAGTCAGTGGTGGTCATTTCCTTTCAATAAACTAAAAATAATCTTCTGTGTGTTAATGTGGATAATGACTCACATGAGGAATTCTTTCTGTCATTCTTAAGTAGGCTTAAATATCAGTGTAAATGTTACCCTTGGATTAGAAGGATATTGATGACCGGTTGAATGACTTAATAGTTTGCATAAACTGTTACCTTAGAAATGTTCAGGAATTGGATTTTTTTATAGTAATCCCTTAAAAACAAAGAATGTAATTTCAATGGACTTTTCTGGCACACTGACACACCTCACTTTTTTCCTTTATTTTTAAAAGGTCTACCCACCAGTGATGTTTATAACCAGGTTTGACTCTGGCAAAAGTGTGTCTTCTACGTTCTAAGAGGACCTTTTCGTATTTTCCTGGACTTTGCCAACTTGAGAATGAGTGGCTTTCGTAGATTCCTAAGGCGACGTGTACACCCATGGAAGCTGGCTATTGTTGCCCTGGTCTTTGTCACATTTCTGTTCCTAATCCAACGGGAGGTGGTCAGCCAAGGTCCTCAGGAGGAGCCATGGCTGAAAGAGATTGTGGTCAAGCGGGACGCTGTGCTGGGAATGGTCATGGGGGCGGTCAATAACTTCAGGGACTCCATGCCAAAGATGCAGATCAAAGCTCCCGTCCATCAGCCTGAGGTACGTGGTGAGCAGTCGTGTTTGCCTGGGTACTACACTGCAGCTGAGCTCAGGCCGGCCCTCGAGCGACCGCCCCAAGACCCCAGTGCACCCGGAGCATCGGGGAAGCCCTTCCACACGGAGAACCTGGGGCCAGTCGAAATGAAGGAGAAAGAAAAGGGTGAGGCGAAGCACTGCTTCAACCTGTACGCCAGTGATCGCATCTCCCTCAGTCGAGACCTTGGACCAGACACCAGACCTCCAGAGTAAGTTTTTTTTTCCACTCATTCATTCATACACACACACACACACACACTCACACTCTCTCTCTCTCTCTCTCTCTCTCTCTCTCTCTCTTATCAGCTATTTCTAGGGAAGGCAAATCAGTTGAAAGTCATATTAATATTCAAAATGTTGTTGAATATTATATTCAGTCATTCATTCACAAAGGTAATTCATCTTGGTTTTAAAAAAAATTAGAACGGTTTATAAAACTTTTATATCAGGATGCAGAATAAGGGAATATGAGAAGCAACTAAAAAGTGCAATGCATTAAAAGGTATATTTAAATCATATGTCTGTGTTGGAACTGTGTTATACTCTGTTTTCTTTACTTTGTTTAGCCGTACTCTGACCTTTTTTTGTCCTAGTGAAAGATAGACCCTATAGAAATGTCAGAATGATGCTCTAACTAAAGATATAGCACCATCTAGTGGCTTAGAGTTTGCTGATATGTTATAATGGGTAATATTAATCATTCATAATTCCCATGAGGATCTTTGTGGTCACGTTTTTGAAGTGCAGAGCTATGGCACATGAGAAGAACACAGATCAAAGAACAGTAAAAATGCTCCATGTCTCTGCCTCTAACAGAAAAAAAAATGTACAACCCGGACATGCCTCTTATATTTGTCTGCAGTTACATAAGAAATTTCACTGAAACCACAGGCGGGCTCTCCTGAAACATTGTTTCGGCATGCCAGACCAGTTAATGTGGCTGAACTTAGAGAAAGACTGTGTTTAGCTTGGCTAATTAAACAAGTCTGTTCTCGTTCCTGTGATTTTTAATGGGAGTAATTTACACCACATTTGGTGGCATTTTATTTGAGAATTGAATTGTAAAAGGATGTCACAGTAGGTGCACGGCAATGAAAAGCAGAGCTTCAGCGCCAGACATTTAAGACTGCGGTGAATGAAAAGACAACCCTGTGCCATGTACACCCCGCTCCCCTCCCCTCCCCAGGTGTATCGAGCAGAAGTTCAAGCGCTGCCCACCGCTGATGACCACCAGCGTGATCATTGTGTTCCACAACGAGGCCTGGAGCACGCTGCTGAGGACCGTCTACAGCGTGCTCCACTCCTCGCCGGCCATTTTCCTCAAGGAGATCATCCTGGTGGACGACGCCAGCGAGGACGGTGAGCGAGCGGCACGGGGGTGGAAGTAGGGGTGGGTAGGGGGAGGAGTAGAAGTGCAGGCAGGCGGGTGGTCGGGCAGTCGGTCGGTCGGGAAGTGGGCCTGCGGGAGACGGACCACCCTGCCTTTGGGGAGCTCTGCTTACAGCCAGCCCGCTGGGCAGCCTGCTCGCTCACTCACTCGCTTGTGGCTGTGCCGTGGAGCACACAGACATGTGTCTGCGGCCCTGGGTGCGTGTGAAAGAGTGGTCGCAGTGGTTGGGGTTAAAGCAGGAAGCGTCTCTTTTTGGAGAATGGATTTACTGAAAGAAGGCAAGGCTGTGACCATTTACCGTGTGTGTGTGTGTGTGTGTGTGTGTGACAGAGACACAAAGGAGAGAGAGATGAAGAATGAAGAAGTAGATACTGTGTATTTGTTAGGGGAAGAGAGAGAGAGCGGGAGAGAGAGAGACAGGACATTCTGAGTCGGTGTGAGGACATTCTGAGTTGGAGTGTACTGCTGTAAACAGGCTCCCAGGCTGGGAGACTAAATGAGTGTACAGAGCCTGCAGTATGGGCCTGGCCCACACTCATTTGGAGGGAACAGCACTGCTATTAGCACACAGCAATAAAACTATTGTATGACTCTCCTGCAGGAGGGACCGGTCAGACAGAGTTGGCAGCAGGCCATGTCAGGGAAGGAAGCCAGGCAATCTGTGTGTCTCTCCCTTTCTCTCCTTTCTATCTCTCTCTCTGTCCTTCTTTCTCTTCTTTCCCCCTCTGTCGTTTACTTTCCTCCACCCCCCCCCCCCTTCTCTCTTTCTCCCTGTCAGCTTCCAAAGAATGCAGCCAGACCTACAGTAACACAGTGCTCATTCCACAAAGGACAACCGCAATTCAGTTGGGCAAAGATTTCAGCTGACTTAACACATTTATAATGGGAGGTTTGTGTCTTGCTCAATACTGGCATGTTAGTGATGTCATTTATGAAGGCATTAGTAAACTAGATATCCTAGTAGAAAAATGTCAGTGAACAATGGCCATGTTTCCACAGAAGTGATGACTTTGAATGGAGCATTCCACAGAGACCATGATTGTTTAGAGGCCAGTTACAGCCCCCCACAGTCTGTGTGCATCACCGATACTGCTGTTGTGTCTCTGCAGAGAGGCTGAAGGAGGATCTGGATGAGTATCTGAAGAGGCTGCACATCGTGCACGTGGTGCGTCAGCTCGAGAGAAAGGGCCTGATCACGGCCCGACTGCTGGGAGCGTCAGTGGCCACCGGGGACGTTCTCACCTTCCTAGACGCCCACTGTAAGTGGAACCTCTGCCGTGGTCACACCGGTGTGGCTTGTTGTGTTAAAGAAACACCTATTCTTGAATGGATGGTGGGTGCCATGTCTCACCTATCTGGTACAAACCTTGCCAGCAGCAAGCAAAGCCTCAGAGCTATTGGTCTAATTTGTTATTGAGAGTAGATATTGATCCTAGCCCTTGAGAAGATATTGCTCCTAAAGCTACTGAAAACAAACTACAATCCTTGTTTGTTAATCTTTTTTGTGTTCTGTTGATCTTTTTGGTTAATTTAATTAGCTGCAGGCATCTAAGGTTACATCCACACTATTCTATCTGATAGACAAGGCTGTTTAGATAGATCCAGATTATGTGTTCTGGGTAATAATGTCTGTGCATCATTGGAACAGGTGAGTGCTTCCATGGCTGGCTGGAGCCTTTGCTGGCCAGGATAGCGGAGAACTACACGGCTGTGGTGAGCCCTGACATCACCACCATCCATCTGGACACGTTTGAGTTTGTGAAGCCTTCACCATATGGGCAGAACCACAACCGAGGAAACTTTGACTGGGGGTTGTCCTTTGGCTGGGAGACCTTACCTGACCACGAGAAACAGAGGCGAAAAGATGAGACGTTTCCTATAAGGTGAACATGCTAAGATACTAAAAGCGCAGTTGGGGAAAAAGGGTGTAGTTGGAAGGAAGGACTTATTTTCTGGCCTTAGTTGCCTTTTCATTTAGAACTTTAGAACTTAAGGTAACCTGAAATAATTTAATAATAGGCATCCATTTGAATTTGCAGAACACCAACATTTGCCGGAGGGCTGTTTTCCATCTCAAAGGACTACTTCTACCACATTGGGAGTTATGATGAGGAGATGGAAATCTGGGGAGGTGAAAATATTGAGATGTCCTTCAGGGTATGTTTGTAATATGAATGCCTTTTCATTTGGGAGCAATGTGACAGCTATTCATATGAACATTGTGGCGTGATGCAGTGCTGACACTGCCATTGTTTTTTTGTTATTGCCATGTACATCTTCTCTACTGATATATTTTGATTTGTGATGTATCTCATTGCACTAGGGGAAGAGAGTAGAGGAGAGTAGGACTATTATTATTTTCCCAGACAATCAAGGATTAAGACCAACTAATCAGGATGGCACATCTGATTGCCAATCAATCAATAAGTTCCAAGATTAATTATATTTTTCCTGAATATGAGGACACTACTGTTCGTTAAGGGAAAGTGCGCTAAAAGGCCTTTTAAGCCATGTTGTCCACACTCTTGTACTGTGCTGTTCATGATGATGTGCCCTTTGGAAAGCGATCCTCACCTGATCATGTCTGCTGCTGTTGCCGTGGCTCCCGTGCAGGTGTGGCAGTGTGGTGGCCAGCTGGAGATCATCCCCTGCTCCATCGTGGGCCACGTCTTCCGCACCAAGAGCCCCCACACCTTCCCCAAGGGCACCCAGGTCATCGCCCGCAACCAGGTGCGTCTGGCCGAGGTCTGGATGGACAGCTACAAGGAGATCTTCTACCGGAGGAACCAGCAGGCTGCCCAGATGGCCAGGGAGGTACGTGTTTCATTACATTTTTATTGCAGTTCATTATGTTTTCATAGTTTTCCGGAAGCTTCCCTGAAGCCCCCTGCTGTTTCCACAGAAGATTAAGTGCTCACTTCAAGTCAAAACATTTACATAACCAACTTTGTCTTCTAAATGAGACACATAATAAAATGTTGCATCAAACTTGGTCTGCCATCCTTTAGCTATTTTGTACAGGGCCAGTGGGACACTTCCATGTTTTCGTGTTTCTATACTGCATTGCCTGCTAGCCCACAGTTTGTGCAGCCACATGCTGGCTTCTGAAGACTTTGTCCTGTATAGACAAAGTCTAAGCGAAGCACAAACACAGGCCGATAATGCTGCAATTCTTTAACGTATGCCTGATCCCTCAGGCGAGCCGTCTGTCAATGTTTTCCCTTAGCCTTCAGTGGACACAGTCATGAGACCTTTAGGATGACTTGCGTGGGAGCCAACAAACGCGGAGGGCTTTAACATATGACCGAAACATTCGGTAAATAAACTGGTGTCATTGTTCAGGAAGCACTGGCGCCCCGGTTGTGAGCGGGAGAGAACACAAGGGCACCTTTGAGTGGGCCGGGAGATGAGACTAAGTGACAGCTGACTCGGGGAGCCTGAGGGGAGTGCTCTTCCAGGTCTCTCAGTGTGTTGCTGAGTGGTCAGTTAACAGCATGGAATGCACATGCAACTGGACCGGGGCCAGGGAATGTTTGTGTGCACAAATGTCACTCAAACTCCCACTGCCCCCACCTCCACCACCAACACCCCACCACTGATCTCAGGCCAGTCGTGTGACAGACAGCTCCCCTGATCTCATGTAGTTCCCAAAAGTTTATTAGTGTGAGCTTAGGATCAAACCACAGCCTTATTGTATGTTGCATTTTATTTGACGGTTGCATTAGACTCTATTTTTTTTATTTTGAAAACTAGATTCACATCTTTAGAAACATGTTTAAATATCACACCATCTGTATGTAACCTCAATGTTGTTATTTCATTTGCATCTCTTGATTTAAGATCAGCGATGCAAAGCCTCAGCTCTTCGTTTATACATTTTCCATAAATGCCGCTGCAGTTGTGCTCCTGCACATGTGATTCACGAGGTATAAATATACTTGTCTTTTCTGCCTGGAGGACATTATTGAATGAAATGCAGCCGAGAAAGGGGTTGCTTTGCTTGGCCTCGTCCACCACCGACCACATTAAACTAGACTGCTAGTGGGGGAAAGGGAGAGGGGGTGGGATGTGGTGGAACTGAGTGGTGATGGAAGCTTTCCCTGCCGCTCTAGAGAGGGAGGGAGAGAGAGTGAAGGACGGAGGGAGTTGGAGAGGGTGGAAGGGGGGTGACCTGTAATGGGGGTCCTCGCTCAGACTGTGATTGTTTCCACAGAAGTCGTTTGGCGATGTCTCGCGCCGCGTGGACCTCCGGGAGAGACTGCAGTGTAAGAGCTTCTCCTGGTATTTGAAGCACGTCTACCCCGAGGTGTTCATGCCCGATCTCAATCCCCTTCAGTTTGGCGCAGTGAGTCCACCATATCATCTCTCTCTCTCTCTCTCTCTCTGCTCTCTGTCTCTGTATCTCTCTCTTTCCCTCTCTCTTTCTGTTTCTCTTTCTTTTTTGTTCTTTCTCTCTCTCTCTCTCTCTCTCTCTCTCTCTCTCCCTCTCTCTCTCTCTCTCTCCGTGTCTTAACCCAACCACAGCCAACTCCATCTGCCCATTGTGGTTTTTAGCTCCGAGCATCTCCAGAGATTCTGTGAGTCTGGCTCGCCGAGTGTTGGAGAGCGAAGCGAGTGAGTGAGCGAGCAAGCGAGCGCTCCCTGCCACCCAGGCCACGAGGCGCACCACTGTTTGAACAGCTTGTGCATTACTGGAGCCCATTTCCACTGACTTTCACTCCACTTTCCCCTCCTCCTCTTCTTCTACTTTCCCCTCCTCCTCCCCCTCTCTCCATTCCCTCTCTCCCGTTTCCTCTAGGTGAAGAATGTGGGCAAAGACGCCTGTCTGGATGCCGGAGAGAACAACGAGGGAGGCAAGCAGCTGATCATGTACCCCTGCCACGGCATGGGGGGCAACCAGGTCTGCCAGGCGATAGCCTACACTCACGTTGACATACATTTATTGTAATTCAAGGAGTCGAGGATGACCGTGTTTAGAGAGAGTGTTTAATGAAACACCTTTTTGGTTGCCTCTTCCAGTACTTTGAGTTCTCAACACGTCACGAGGTCCGGCACAATGTTCAGAAGGAGTTGTGTTTGCATGGGACGGAGCGCACAGTCAAGCTGGAGGAGTGCCAGTTCAAAGGTCACAGCACATTTGTGGGAGGAGAGCAGAAGTGGGAATTAAAGGAGGTAAATGACTGGACACACTCTCACATACATACATTTACATACACACACACACACACACACACACACACACACACACACACACACACACACACACACACAACACACACAGATGATTTCCCCCCGGTTCACCTTTCTGTCAGCGCCTGTATGAGTTGTAATGTTACACCACCATTTCTCAGAATCAGTAGGCAGCTCTTTGTGGACAGTTGTGTGGTATTGCCTCAGTCTGTCTTCAGATTGAGTCACACCAGCCTTGTGTGCACACAGTTGCCTACATTCAGTGCCCTCACAGTTGCCTACATTCAGTGCCCTCACAGATTACTTGTTTTTATAAAACAGTCTTACATCAACTGATCTACCATATGTTTTATTTTATTCTTGTTGTCAGCTGTTGAACTCTGGTTCACAGTGTCTTACAAAATGTATTATTATGTATTATTATTGTAGTATTGTAAATCAGGTTTATAGGCCAAGTATACTTGCGTATGCAAGGAATTTGGTCTCTGCACACAGTGAGGTGAAGCACACACTAACCCAGAGCAGTGAGCTGCCTTGCTACAGTGGCGTTTGGGAAGCAGTGAAGGGTTAGGAGTGAAGGGTTAGGTGCCTTGCTCAAGGGCACTTCAGCCGTGGATGTGGGCATGGGAAAGCAGTGCTCAGCCACTTCCCCCGCCCGCCCACGTTTTCCTACTGGTCGGAAAATGCCCAAGCCCAAAGCCCTAACCAGTAGGCCACGGCTGCCCCCGTATGAGTACAATTATATACTATACGTATACTTAATGTGAACAGTACCCTTTCGTACATGTACACTTTGGATCATAAACTGGTAATGGGGGAATGCATTAATGAGTGTTATGACTAATCTCTAATTTCCTCCTTATTTCATGCTCTATTCAGAATCAGATGTTTTTCAACTCTGGGTGGAACCTGTGTTTAAGCGCTAGATATGAACATCCCTCTCTAGTGCCCTGCAATGCTGCGGACCGATACCAGCAGTGGCTCTTCACCTGAACCCTGTGGACATCTCCGAACATTTGAACTGTAGATTCAGATTTTTAATTTATTTTTTATATATATATTGAATAATTGCTGCTGGGAGTGTGGAACCTACAAAAACACCAATATGAACACAGAAAGTGCCTTCAAGGAGGATGCACACAGTGTATGCTGGAACAGAACTGAGCTAGACTGAAGCCTGATTTATTTTTCCTCTTTTATGCGCTCTTTTTTTTTTTTTTTACCATTTTGTACATTGGGAAGCAAATTGTTTATAATGAAGTTCGCAAAGTCTTAGGAGTTTAGATGAAACTGATGAAAATCTTCTTCTATCGTTTCAGTAGGGTGCTCCACTTTCTTTATGCTTGAAGATGTGTCCTACAGGTTTCAGTCAGTCAACTTTGGGAGATGCCCCTTGTTTTGTTTTTAAGACTGAATACATTCTTTGTAGACTACAAACTTTTAAGGGTAGGGAATCTCCAATTGAAACTATGTTATACTATTTTGTGCAAAGCACCAAAGATTGCTTTTAAGTGTTGATAAAAGAACATTTCATTTTGACATTGTTTAGATATGTCGGTGGCAGATTGGACATCTTGTCAAAACATTTCCTTGGTGGTTCTGTAAGATAAATGGAGTTTACTATGATGTGGACCCTCACGCAGTGTCCAGTTTACAGTGTAAATTTTGCTAATTCACTCATTGTTCCCTTTTTCATTTTGGAGGGTGGGTGATATGTGAAAAGTTTTTTTTTTTTGTTTGTCTGTCAGATTGAGATTTTAGTAAATTTTTTAAGGAAAAATGTTTCCCCTCTCTGGACTTATTTTGAAGTCTATTTGTATGTCAGATTTATAGCAATATTCAGCCTGTTCAGTTTTAGGTAGAACATTCTAGCATTAGGAAATGAAGGACCCTTGTTATCTGTCAGGTTTTGTTTTTGCATATCTAATATTATGGTTTATTTTCTTGAGTCACGCAAACAGTTTTCTATTTAAGCATTCCAGTCGCGTTGATGCCTTTACTCAAATGCCTCCCTTCACTGATGGCCTGTTGAAAGGACATGGTGTGCCTTTCTGACGCGCATGCAAAATCGGTTTTACCCGGTGGATTGCGCTCAGAGAGAGTGAGAGTGAAGTCCTGCGATTAAACCAAACAAGTCACGACTGACCCCCCTGTGACCTTAGGCCCCTGGTTGTGCTGCAATCAAAACACGAGCTGAATGTGACATGTAGCCTACCCACTGCTCCACATCTGTTCTTGAAGACACACTGGCTGTTAACGCCGTTGTCAAGCAGACACAAACACGTAGGCCTATCATGTGCTGAATAAATTGCTGCCGTCTGATTGTGAATATTTGAAATCCTTTTACTTTAGTCAACATCTACCATTTAAGCAAAATTCTTAAGTTTTCCATCTGAGAGGATAAATGGATCGAACTGATGCCTTTGCTTGACCCCTTACTGTTTATTCACCTAGTTATGGGTGTTTCATGACATTTTAGCGTTTCCATTTACTGCTATTCCGGCAGACAATGTATGAAGCCGAGCCTAAAAAACCAGCCGACAGTGCTGCCCTTTTTGACTTGCCGTTTTTATATTTTAACAGCAGAGGGCGCTCTGGTAAATATCTTTATTGGCCCTTGCTGTGATTGAGGCCAAAATAATTGATTTTAGGTTATGGATCCTAGCAAATCAGTAACACAGGGTCTGTCATGGAATTTTGGAAAGTCTATTCTAGACATGGAAAGTCAGGGAATTTTTTTATCGTTTTTGGGGCAAAGTCATGGAATATCAGGGAATTTTGTTTAGTTTAAAATGCACTTGCCATAATACAATAATACAAATATTTACATGCAGAATTGGTGTATTTGTGGTTATTAGCTTTATTGCTTTCTTGAGTAGCCCAATCCCATTCAATCCCATTTATTCATCTCCCGCTCTAAAAGAGTAAAAGAACACTATGCAGCTGCTCTGACATCATTGATCAGTATATTGTACCATTCATTATATAGTAAGTCATGAAAATTCAATTTGTTTTGTCACGGAAAGACAGGGAAAAGTCATGACATTTTACATTTGACTTGGAGTGGGAACACATAAATTATACATCATAATATAATAGGCCTACATTTAGGTGATCTAATTGTATTCCCCTGAATATTCAACTAATCCAGGCTGATTATTTTTACAACTATAGACTTATAGTTGATTCGACTAGATGATTTATGCCTATGCCTATAGGCTTATCAAATGACCACTTCAACCATACGGAAATACACAAAATGATGAACTGTATTAATATCACTACACTGTGATAGCCCATCTTAAGATCTGTTCTCTTCATAACACAATGACTACAGCACATTTAAGAAAAATGTGTTTTATTCAATTACATACAGTTTCAGTAAACCACAATAAATACACATTTCATTGGATCATTCATAATAAATACCAAAAAAAACAACAAACAAACACAGCAGAGATACTAACTTGGATACAATGTCAATGAGTGTAGCCTGTGCTAGAAGGCTTTGGCACTAAGCAAACCCCAGGCACTGTGTGCCTGATAGCTATACAATATCATACACTCAAACGCTGCAGCAGAGGCAATGGGAAGCTTGAAGAACACAGGAGTTGACGAAGCAACAGAAGAAGAAAAGCAAGGCATTCTGTTTCTTTTATGTGCTACTGTACCGTAGTCAAGGATATATGGTCATTTGGGCCCCCACCGCCCACTTCGTGGCAGCGCTGCCTGGAAGGCGCTAGGGTTAGGGTTAGGCAAGGCAGCACTGCCTTGATGTCGCTGGTGGCAGCGCTGCCTTGAAGTCGACAGTGGGGACCCAAAACACCATCAAGCGCAGTCAAGGCAATTGTCTGTTCGGAAACACCCTATAATTCCCTTTCTGACGCGGAACATCACCTTACTATGATGTGAATGACGTTAATGTATTATCATAAATATCTTTTTAAAGATAAAGCCATTATTTCCAAACGAGAATAGCTACTGTAGGTGTTTGTCACAATACCGTTAATTGATAGCGGCCCTGTTTATTTTGTAGTGATGTGCAGGGCCAACGAGAGCATTTGATTGTCCAGTCTTGAGAGCATATCAAGAGGCTATTGTGTAAATGAGCCACCGCTGCTGAGGAAGGGGAGATGAAATGGGATGAGATGAGAACTCAACGAGATGCATAGTGGAGCATTTCACTTCATAAACTGCACAGATGCATTGTGGGGGCTGCATCGGTGACCTCAAACACCTCTGTTTGGGGCCCATATGTTTCCCTTCCACAAACGCATATGCTATTGCACTTCACATTCAGATTAGTGTTAATGAAAACCCTTTCTGTGTCGATACAGGACCTGTTGTTAAACTGTGAATAAACTCAGATGATATCTATTGTCAATCATTTTACTCAATGGTAATTTTCATAATTTGTAGCCTATTCTACTCTTTGTTCTATTCTAGATCCACCCGAAGCAGCCTCATCCTTTTTAATCTCCCGCGGTTCACATAACATTTGCTTCACAGTTTCTCTGCTTTACAATACTGTTATATTGTTGAATTGACATTTCAAAGTGCATTCGAGAGGAAATCCCTGTATACACCATCAAGTAATTCCACATCTTTCCACAACACAGTTCCCGAGCAAAGTACTTCTCTTGAGCGTATGGACTAAAGCACGACAACACAAATAGATGGCCCAAACAAAAGAGAACCAAAGGAAGTGACACTATGATCACACCCTCTGATATGATTTCGAGATCAGTAATGGCATCCGTCCCTCCATCCCCATCAAAAGTGCAATATGTCTGATGAATTTACTGTTTTGTTTTGTTTTTTTAGTGTTTGGTATGTTCAATAACACAAGGCGGAGAGGTTCAATTTTCAGAGCGTAGTGTCATGCTTTTAAAAACGCACTTAAAGTATGATTTACATATGTAACGGCATGATTCTTTAAACGGTACATTAATGCGCTTTTCTTTTAATATAAAAACATCATTTGCCAACAAAAAAGCTTAAAAAAATGACATGCTTTATCAAAACAATTATAAGTAAACACATACATCAGACCATATTAAACTGCGACAATCTTTTTTTTTTGTTTGCACTATTCACACACAGACATAGAAAAGTTCTACTCACAATATCAGATGAAAACTAGAACTTTTACTTCTGAAATTACAAGATACATTGCACAGGCCTAAAGCTTACAGTTTTTCTCAACTGCTTTAATTTTTCAGCTTTTATTTCTTAACAAGTTTTCCCTGGGTCATTAGAAAGTCATATATTTCATATTATAGACCCACTGCCCATCGTGTAATATGGGCTTAAGTGATAAAACCCAAAATATCAATGTGCAAGTTATTAGCTTTTTACTTGTTGAACAAGTGAAACGAATGTTCATAAATTCTGACATCCCTATGAAACAATAAATCGATGAAAGTAGTTCTTAAACAGACCGTGTCTCCTAGACTGGGGTCACCTCCTGTAGACTCTCTAGCAACGGAGGGGCCTTGGTGGCGTCCGGCAGCACCGGCACCTCAGGCAGACTGTGCGCGACCTCCGAGCCAAGTGGCTCCAGCCCGAAGCAGTTTCCGTTTGTGGCGTAGTGGTCGTGTCCGTTATTGTTTAGGTAGTTCTGAAAGTCAATCTGCATGAGCTGTCCTGCCTGGTCGCCGAAAGCCGCCTTGGCCGGAGGGGCTTTATCCTGCTCTGAGGAGCAGCAGGTGACCATGGTGGTGGCGGAGGAGGCCCCGTTGGAGAGTGTGGTGAAGTGGTGGCTGTTGGTAAACGACTCGTCCGTCTGCGGCGCGTAGTCTGTGTACTGCTGCTCAGGAGGCACGGCGAACGCCGTCGGCAACAGCGGCCCGTTACCTTTGGCAATTCTGTCCTGGAATGTGGACGATTCTTGGTAGGCCTCCTGATTGGCCGGAGCTGTGGTAGCAGCAGCAGCGCTCTCCATCTGATAGTACTTGGGTGCGGGGCTCAGGAAATACGCATTGCCGTTGGTGTTGGTGTCTCTGTCCTGTGCTTCTGTGCCATTTGTGTAGCACAGAGCTTCTGAAAGAGTCTCAGGTGTGGTTGCGATTGAGTTAGCATTGCTGTTGGTGCCACTCAGCCCATTACTGTTGCTGTTAGCATTAACATTGTGGTTAGTGGTGGTAGTGGTGGTGGTAGAGTTGGTGGTAATGTTAGTATTGGTGGTGTTGGTTGTGTTAGTACTACTCAGCCCTTTCTGGAAGTCCTTCACCTCCTCTTCCTCCTCCTCTTCCTCATCATCATCTTCATCATCGTCATCCTCCTCATCCTCGGAGTCACTGGCAGCTAGGCTCTGTGTGCTGGAGTCAGACAGGCCACTGCATATGCTGCTGTTCTCCTCTGACTCATCATCATCTTCATCTTCCTCATTCTCATCATCATCATCGTCATCTTCATCATCCTCCTCCTCCTCTTCCTCGTTGTCCTCGTCCTCTAGCCTTTCGTCCATTTCCTCGGTGGCTTGTAAGTGCATGATGGCCGTCTGCTGGACAGACTCGGACAGAGAGAACTCCAGGCCGTGCTGCGACTGCGTTGCAACCAATGGGCTGCAGTGTCCGTTGCTCTCTCCGTGGTAACCATTGCCAGTGGCAACCTGCTGCTGCACTGTCTGCTGTGGTTGTTGTTGTTGTTGATGGTGTTGTTGTTGTTGCTGCTGCTCGCGGCTCTTCTCCAGCTCCAGCTTCATGATGGTGTGCAGGAAGTGGGTGCGCACGCGGATGGGGTTGAACTCGATGCGGCCCGTGGAGTTGCTGCAGCCCTCCTTGGTGCAGCCACAGGGGAAGGACATGCGGTCCACCTGGGCAGAGCAAAAGATTAAGCTTTCAGTGGGCTACCACATCCAATGGACAGTAATGAACAAAGGCAAAGATACACCAGGCCTTGGAGAGTATATGACCTGTGAATAATGGGAAAGCTGACAAAATGATCCATTTAATGCCAAAATATCGGCATAACACAGTTTCAACAACTGTTGTTTGTAAAGTACACATTTTGCTTCAGCGGAAACCTAGAATAAGAAGTTATACTGCATATGCACACGTAAAGGCGAGTGGATATGAATACTGTAGGTGTGACCACCTGTTCATACCCATCCACAAATAGGTGTTTACATGTATGACTGAAAATGTGTATGAATTAAATAATCATGTGTGTAGGTGTTTTTGTGTTTGTATGTGTAAAATAGACACAGAGAGAGGGGGAGATAGATAGATCAATAGATAGAAAGAGAGAGAGAGTGATAGAAAGAGAGAGAGAGAGAGAGTGTGTGTGAGAGAGAGAGAGAGCGTAAAGTCTTTGTGAATGTGTATGTTCTGTGTCACAGCCACCTGGCACTTGATCCCTGCCATGCTGCATGCGCAGGTCTCTGGGTCGCAGAAGACCCTGCAGTCGCAGCCGCAGTCCTCGCGGGAGACGCGGATGGTGCGCAGCTCGTGCTTCTCCTCCACGTCGATCTTCTTGACGCCCGAGGCCCGCAGCAGCGCTCGCCGCTTCTTGGTGGTCAGCGGCTGCAGGAAGAAGTACTCGTCCACCTCCGTGTTGTCCAGGTCTAGGTCGTCGTCCGAGATGTCGTCCAGCGTCAGTGCGCTGGCCTCTTCCGACTCCACTGAGCCGTTCTTTGTCAGCTGGGGGAGAAAGAGAGACACGGAAAGTTAAGAGAATCACATCCAGTCAGCCGAGTGCACTTAAGCCTCTAGGAAATGTGTGTGTGTGTGACAAGTTCTTGAGAGAGGATGTCCAATGATATTAAATATGTCACTCTACAACTGCAACAGCCCCTTGCCTGCCACGGCAATGGCCTTGAGTAAATCCTCCCTTTGCACTGTGTACTAGTGTACTACACAGCCACTTCAACTTGTTAAGCTTCATGTGAAACCATCACCTACTCTACGTAATTAACCCTGCACAGTGAATCATCTAATCACGCCAAGTTAAACATGAAAGCATATGGAATTTCCATGCACCCACCTTAGGTGATGAGTCATGCCTCTGATTTCTAATAGAACTGTGGAGATAACTCAGTGCTAATGGTAATGTACTTATGCTCACTTGAAACAACTGCTGTGGAAATGGCTTTGTTACCTTAGGTTGGGGGATTGGAATGGAAAATGAATCTTGCTGTTGGTTAGACAGGGCAATGCTCTATACATTTTCTCTATAAAATGCTAAAATTCAACCTCAGGATGAACTAGATGTACCGCAGAGCTGTACAAAATATGACCGCCGCCCAGTCCAGCACATTTTTTCCACAAAAATAAATCACGCTGAAAGGCCTATATGATTCTAACTGTCTCACTAAATTGCATTATCCACACTCAATTCTCACTGGTATCTGCTAGACAACAAGTACCAAAACATGATTAGTTCATAGATTTCACATGTAAAATTCATTTTATACAACCCCACCTCCATCTTGCCTGTTCATAATTCTGAGAAATTCTTGAGTTGTGTGCATGTGTGCGTGTACACGTTTATGTTTATGTGTGTGTGTGTGTGCGTGCTTGTGTGTTTGCCTGCGTATGTGTGTTTGTGAATGTGCATGCATGCGTACATATGTCTACTGTGTGAGTATGTGTCATACGTATGATTACTGTGAATGTATGTGTGTGCGTGTGTATCTGTTTATGCACATGTGTGCACATGGAATGGGTTAACATGACCCCTGGAGGCAAACATACGGAAAAAATTGGTCATCCTAGGCCCTACGGTTCTCAAGATATTCACAGAAAACTGTGTCTGCCCTACCCTCCTTTCGGGGGGTCCAGTACAGTGGGGGGGCTACAGATCAAAACGAAAAATGATGGTTCCATGCTATCCATGTGGGGTTACATGCCCACCAAGTTTCGTGTACCCCGGTCTTTCAGTGTCCTGGGAATCCTTGTTGGTGTACGGTCACTAAATGTACACATAAATTATTTTATTGTAAGGCCCCCCATGAACGAAAGTTCACAAAACTTGGCATGCATTCGGAGGGTGTCATAATGATCCTACACTTTCAATTTCATGCAGTTTTGACCATGTCAGCCAGAGATATTGTGATGAAAACACCTAATTGTTTGCTTTTTAATTTTTAACTAGGTGGCGCTATACATGAAATAAGTGGTAATGGGATGGGTTGACATGCCCCCTTAAGACCAACATACAAAAAAAATGTGGACCTCCTAGGCCCTACGGTTCTCGAGATATTCACAGAAAACTGTCTCCGGCCACCTACAGGCCAGTTGGTGTATAGTAACATAAATTAATTTATTGTGTGGCCCCCCATGAACGGAATTCTACGAAACTTGGCGTGCATTCAGAGGGTGTCATAATGATCCTACACTTCCAATTTCGTGCAGTTTTGACTATGTTAGGTTACAGATACCTGCGATTACAACACCTCATTTTTACTTTTTTGTGTTTAACTAGGTGGCGCTATACATGAAATGAGTGGTTATGGAATGGGTTGACATGGCCCCTTGAGATCAACATACAAAAAAAATGGTCCTCCTAAACCTTACAGTTCTCGAGATATTCACAGAAAACTGTGTCTGCCCTACCCTCCTTTCGGGGGGTGCAGTCCAGCGGGGGGGCTACAGATCAAAACGAAAAACGATGGTTCCATGCTATCCATGTGGGGTTACATGCCCACCAAGTTTCGTCTACCCCGGTCTTTCAGTGTCCCGGGAATCCTTGACGGAAATTTGGACATGCGAGAAAAAAAAAAAAAAAAATCTATCTATCTATCTATCTATCTATCTATCTATCTATCTATCTATCTATCTATGTATCTTTCCACCCAAAATATGATAGCCTTCAAAAAGTACATAAATACTGCATGAGTGTTTTTCATCTTGCTCTTGCTATGCTAATACATATAACCTAAATAAATAAGTAATTCTGTTGCACTGGTTCTCTGTGTGTTGTGTGAATTTCATCAGTGGAAAGTCTGGCACGGCATGAGCTTTGCATAAAAAAAGTGTGTCTGCTAAATAACTAAACATAAACATGCATCTGAGGCAATACCTTTGATAATGTATGACGTGTACATTTGACTATGTCCTGAGTCAACCTGGTGTCCCCCCTTACCCGTAGCTTGATGGAGTTGAGCTTCTCCTCCTTGAGGTGGTCGCGTAGCATCTCACGGTGGATGCGCTCCTGCTCCAGGGCGTACTCGCCCAGGGTGTACTGGCGCACGCAGCTGTGCCTGCTGGCCATGCCCAGGGTGCTGCCCCCCTGGCTGGGCACGCTGGTGAAGCCCTGCCTCCGGCTGAAGTAGTATACCGTCACCGTCTCAAAGTGGACCCGCCGCGTCCGCATGCGCTTCTCCCGCTTCAGGATGGACGCGGCTGCAGGAGTGGGGAGAGGAGAAGAAGAGGGGGGGTCAGAGGGAGAGAGAGAGAGAGAGAGAGAGAGAGAGAGAGAGAGAGAGAGAGAGGGGAGGGGAGGGGAGGGGGGAGGAAGGTTCATTATTTATTCAGGTAATCATTTTTTCTCTCTCAGTCTCTCTCTCTCTCTTTCTCTCTCTCTCTCTCTCTCTCTGTCTGCCGACTCCTAATGAGCTCGGCGGCCGGTGAGCGTGAGTGAGGCTGCTGATTGCTGCCGCTGGTTTACATCAGCGTTTTGATTTAGTGCTGCATGCAGGTGAGCTGAGGCAGGCCGGCCCACGGCAGCAGACAGGAGGCCTGGCGTGACCCCCTCAGATCCGCTCTGTCTCTGTCACGGCGGCTGTGTCTCTGCGGCTGGACCAGGGGGGAGAGATCCATCTGCGGCGACAATGCTCGGTACCCGTGTGCCTTTTATCCATGAGCTTTCAAACACACACCAGGGGCTGGAGTTGGGGAGTGTGAGGATGGAGGGGGGGGGGGCCTCATTTGTGCCTCTGGAGATGGAATTAAAGTGGCGTGCACAGCACAAGCGAACACCCCCCCCCCCCACCCCTCCCCTCCACCCCCCAGTACTGCATCTCCCGCCACTCCTCGCTGAACGCCTCCGCCCGTGTCAGACACGCGGGAGCCATCTGTCTCCAGTAGCAACCCCCAACCCCACCCACCCACTCCCAGCCCACCCCGTCCCCAAGCCATAAGGACAATGCATTTCATTACAGCCATGAGAGGACCCCTCTTACGCAGCCCAGAGCCTGTGGGGAGTGAGTGACAGCCGCATCCATCAGAAGCGCTCGGCGCCACCAAGGACCGAGGTGCCGCGCTTTTACGTCAGAGGAGCCGCAATCATCGGGTTTCTCGCGCGGCTGCGCTACGTGTCCACATGCAACGATGAGCCGTGGCGTAATCCATGAATGACCAGCCTTCCTCGTTTAATAAAGTGGGATGTATTTCACTGGGAGAGATCTGACACAGCTGCTGTGCGGCTACTTTAGCCTGGCATATGGAGATTATAAACTCCAAATAATTTTTCAAATAAGGACCCCTTATATGGAGAACCCGGAAAGTCTGAAACGACAAGGAGGTGTGGGGCAGTTAACTTGACGAGGTTGTCATAACTGTGGCAGGTTTAAGAGTCTAAGCAGAGCGGCTGGATAGGGGTTGGTGCACACAGTCAGAGGAAGGGGACCACCAGCCTCTGAGAACCCACCCTCATAAAACAGTGCACTCTGTCAATGGGAAATAACCATGTCATTGTCCCCACACTGCTGCCAAAAGACTTATTTTTGTCTAGTGTCCCTAGCAAAACAAAGACAGATATATTTTTGGGAGCTGTTATGAATTGACAAGTTCCGTTGTCAGGAGAGGTTGCAAATTGCCATGACTAGACTGTATTAAAGGGCCTGGCAAGAGGTAATGTTAGGTTGGAGTGTTATGTTGAATGTAGTTGAATAATAGGTCGGCTTTTCTTAAACAGCGCACATGCTGTGTACGTCCCCTATTGATTGATGTCAGCATGTTCATGAATAATCAATCTTTCATTCAACAATACAAATTATACGTATACTTAGTCAATCCAGGATTACAGATGTTTGGAGTAAATATTTTAGGCTAAGCATGCCTGGGGTGTGATCAATTATCATTCTTTAGGTTAAAAAGGAAGTTGGAAAAAAAGGAATGCTGTAAGGTTGAATTTTAGAGATGGAACTCACAGATGCATGTATGTAGAGAGAGACAGAGCAGTCTTTTGCAGGTAATATATGGTTTAATGTAGTGTGGAAGGTGCTGTAAAATAAAAATGTAAGGTAGTATTTTTTCCAAAACAGTTATTTGGTTGCAGTGTAATATCATGTGGGACAGTTTAATTATTTTATTTTTTGCAAAACGGCAACACAAACCCTTAATATTTTTATCAGGTTGATATGCCTACATAAGAAAATCAGGCAGCTTTGATAATACTGGGAGCTGATGTCTCAGTTGCTTTTTTGGCATGTTTTTGTTCTGACACCACCAATGTCAGCAAAAAGCTGTTAATATCCACAATCCACTTAGTGCTAATTAAAATCAAACCTCAGAAAAAAAAATTAGGAGGGGCTTGGGATTAAATAAATGCCGACTGCACCGCTCGACAGCGAGAATAGAGCAAAAGAAGGTGTGATACAATACCTCCTGAAAATGACAGCAAAGTCCTTGTGCTGTTCTCCTTGGCGGAGACAGGCACGGCGAGCTCTAATCCCCTGAAGCCCTAGGCTTCAGTGGGTACAGCAGCTCCAGAGACTCTCAATCCTTCCCCGCTGAGCTCACTCCCATTACCCGTAACCCAATATAAACCGCCGCTAGCCCGCTAGCATTATCATGACAAACTGAACCCTGTCAGCCCACGGAGCCCTCGCCAGAGAGAGCCATCCGCAAGATTAGCATTTTCAGAGAGAGAAATAAAAAAGAGGGGGGGGGGGGGGGGTAGAGAGAAGAGCTACTTTGCTTACCACCTAGAAAGTCAGAGAACACAACACAACCAGGCCCAGCTGCGAGCGTGTCAGGGAGCTAAGTAACGCACATGTTTCCTGCTGGGGTTGCTAAAATAGGTGCAGGTGGTTGGTTTCTGGAGACACAGCGGTGCGTCACGTCTTTTTCTTTCCCTCCACAAAGGTCAACTGGACAGAAGGCAGATAATAGGCCCTCAGACAGGGAGAAATAGGGGATCAGATGGGACTGACATACAACGCCTGTAGGGTGGTAAGGGACCAGGGGCTAGGTGGGGTGGGGTGGGGTCCTGCCCTACGGGTCCCCACCTGTCTGGCCTTGGGAGACAGCACTCCCTGGTGGGACAGAGGAGAGGTGCTCTGTGCTCTATGAGATCTATTTGGCCTGACATTAAAGCAATCACTTCCCAAAAAGGGACCTTGTTCTAGAGAGCTCATTCTCATCTCTTAAATTGGGTTTCGTATATTAACTCAATTTCCCTTTCTGTGTCGTTTTCGACCTGACGCAGGAGGGCTTCTTTGTTACGGTGAAATGAGCCATCGCCACCGCCACAGCCACTTGAGTCTCAAATGACTTGGACTTTTCTTGACTGAACAAACGCACAGAAATCTCACGGAGCAAATTAAACACTTGAAAGGCGTCTCTTTGTGGACATAAATTCCACTTTCAGATTAACAATGAATAAATCAGTGGATAATGAACAAATAAATAATCCATGTCAGAGCTTGTAGCGCTGATAATATGCCGTGTTCATGCTCATTGCCGGAGTCTCTCTGTTGTGTGGCTGTACACGGTGGGGATTGTGGGGAGTGCATATAATAGAGAGAGGGAGTGGGAGGGAGATGGACTGATTCAGCGTGTTAGGTGAAAAAAAAAGCTCCAAAACAGGAGGAGGATGGCGTGAAATGATTAGTGATCGAGAGATGTGGAGGAAGACATTGAGACAAATAGTTCCCACTGGCGTGCATGTTTGTGTATTCCTTAATAGTTAGCTTCATTGCAGTCATTTGATTCTCAAACCTTGTTGATGCCCTGTCGTTAAAGGGACACCAGGCAAGCCTGATCCTTTTTCTCTACGAAACTCCCCCTCGCTCGGTCTGAAGCTCTTTTCCTTTTCTTTGCGTCTTCCGTCAAGGGTTTTCGCTGCTTCTTCGCCGGCTCTGCCATTATACACACGTTTGTAACAATCTCTAGCGTTTCGTTAGCCTGCTTCTGTGCTGTAAACTGATCCTGCTTCGGTCGGCGGGTAGGATACACCGAACTTGCAAGTGGGATATTCTTCCTACAGGCAGTAGGGGCGGGCGAGAGAGCCTTCATTCGCCCCGTAATGGGTCATTTAACCATATACCGACTTACGAAGATGATTACACGAAAACGTTGCCTGGTGTCCCTTTAACCCATATTCATGTTTTTAGTAATGTTTTAGCACCTTACTTTTGGCAACACTGTACATGAATGAGAAGAGAGAGAGAGAGAGATAGAGAGAGCGAGGCTGACTGGTGGTTGTTTGACTCACGAGAGAAGCGCGACGTTGTCGGATTGAGGCTGTCCCTACTGTCCCCACTCTCACTGCTGGACACGTCGTACTCCTCAGAGCCGCGAGGAGACGTGCATGGTGAGGCGGCAGCTGCCTCCACCTCCGCAAACTTCCTCTTCAGTATCCCACTCATGGCGGTCATCCGTACCTGGACAACAACAACACACACACACATAGTGGCCCAAACATGAGTGTGAGTGAACAAACATTTTTACGTGTGTCTGTGTCTGTGTGTGTTGTGTGTGTGTGTGTGTGTGTGTGTACTTGTGCATACTGTGAAAGCATTTGCGCACAATTTATGCAAATGCACATCTCCTGTAAAGATATTCAGAGATGTACACCACATAGCCTTCACACACATACACACACACACACACACACACACACACACACAGTGAGGTGAGGGAGAATGCTCAATACTCTGCTTATGCCTCCTAGAATCCTCAAAGCACCCAATTAACACAAGCAAGATACACCCCACCCCCCTTTCACACACGTTCACTCACACGCTCTTTCTCTCACAAACACACATGCACTGCCAGGCATATACACTATGGACCTGATTCTACACTCCCCAGGCAATTGATCACCTTGCCACAAAAGACCTCAGATGGAGAGAGGAGAAAAATGCTAATTGAATGCTAGCTCTCTCTCTTTCCCTCTCCATCTCTCTCTCTCTCTCTCTCTCTCTCTCTCTCTCCCCCTTCCCTCTCTGTTGGAAACTGCACACAGCTGTCTTTGATTGAGTGGCCACAAGACAAAAAAGGGAAATGTGCTTTCCCCAACATTATCTCATAAGAACTCATAAAAAAGAGCATTTAACTATAACACACCCATCACCTCGGAACATGAACAAGGCACTAGTAAGACATTTAATACCCAATTCACGTGAGAAAGCATGAAAAAAATCCAACCATAATCATTCCACTAAAATTTATAGTTGACCTTAGCCGCAAATAAAGAGATCATTTATCTTAAGAATCGAGATTACACATAGCCAGGAAACAATTTTCGGGTGAGTAACTTGTAATATTGCCTGATGCATGTGACAAGAGGTGCCAGACGCAACGTGCTAACATCTCACCAGTGAAGCGATGTGAATATCCCCATACACTCTTATTACACACATCAATCATTCCTCAATTTCATATTTGCATTGAGAGGGTCCTGATATGTTTTCACAGGTTTTTGATTCCTCATCTTTGGTGTGTCAACGGCAATTAAACCCGATGCCGGAATCTATGTGTAATTTGAGTGGAACGTGCATTTGTGATAATAAAACGAGCTATTATGCAGATGAATGAGACTCCAAACAGAGTCCACAGACTGCAGCTGCACCACATTATGTTGAAGCTGCCAGGCTCTCTCTCTCTCTCTCCATCCCCCTCTCTCTCTCTCTCTCTCCATTTTCTCACTCTCTCTCTTTTTCTCTTTCCTATCTGGGAACTCGGGAGCAGGAGAGGAAAAACCAAGACGGAAGGAGCAGGGAGAAAGAGAGAGCGAGGGACAAGGAGAGAGAGAGAGAGAGAGAGAGAGAGAGAGCGAAGGACAGGGAGAGTGAGGGAAACGGCAGATTAACTTTGCTGGAGCGTTTGGCTCCCTATCAGCGGCGGCAGCCAGTTTTGGGCCTCTCCACCGCTGTTCCAGGGGATATATTGTTTCATCTTGAGCGGCTCTCTCCCCGCCGCGCTATCAGCTGATTACAGATGCAGCGCTGCCTTCAGACAGACGCAGCCCTGAGGGGAGGGAGAACCTGTGGAGGCCACGCACTGCCTGCAGCTCACAGCCCACAGCTTACGCTGGGCCTCTCCCCTTACACATCGCTCTACACATCTCTCTCTCTCTCTCTCTCTCTCTCTACACATCTCTCTCTCTATCTATACATCTCTCTCTCTCTCTCTCTCTCTCTCTACACATCTCTCTCTCTATCTATACATCTCTCTCTCTCTCTCTCTCTCTAATACATCTCTCTCTCTCTACACATCTCTCTCTCTACATCTCTCTCTCTACACACCTCTCTCTACATCTCTCTCTCTCTATACATCTCTCTCTACATCTCTCTCTCTACACACCTCTTTCTACATCTCTCTCTACATCTCTCTCTCAACATTTCTCTCTCAGTCACTCTCTCCATCTCTCTCTCACTGCCTTTTTCTGTCTCTCTCCCTCTCCTTCACTCCTATACTCCTTCCATCCCTCTTCCCATCCTTCTTCCCTCTCTCTCTCTCTCTATCTATACATCTCTCTCTCTCTCTCTCTCTCTCTCTCTCTCTCTCTCTATCTATACATCTCTCTCTCTCTCTCTCTCTCTCTCTCTCTCTCTCTCTATCTATCTCTCTCTCTCTCTCTCTCTCTATCTCTCTCTCTCTCTCTCTCTCTCTCTATCTCTCTCTCTCTCTCTCTCTCTGACTGCCTCTGCAGTAGCCCCCATTGTTCCAGCTCGCGCCTACTGAGCTTGCTGAGCCTGGCACCTGGAGGAGATCCAAAGCAAACCCTCCTATCTTACTGCAGCGGAATGTGTGGCCTGGCCTCCTCCAAAGGCCCCGGGCCGCCAACAACCCCCCCCCCCCACCCCCCTCCCCACCAGGCCAGAGTGCTCCCTGACACTCCCTGGTTTTATGCTGAGACAACATCTGTGTTTTTGTGTCATTGACATTATTTTGGCATTCATCACATGTACCGCTACATTCATCACATTTTTGGGGGGGTGGGCGGGCAGGGAGGATGGTTAGTGCTTTTGTTCATTAAAAATCCGAGCCTGTGCTCTGCCTGAGAGTGAGTGCAATCCCAGGTAAGAGTGAATCATGCAGTGCATTGAGGCTGAGAGAGAGGCAGCTGAGGCCAGGGAAATGGAAAAAAAGGCTCTCCCATCTTTCGGGATACAATGTAAGTCTATTTCCTCGCAATCATTGCAATTAGTCTCCCCCTTGTTGAGAACCAGCCCCCACCCCCCCACCCCCCCAACACTCTCACCCCCTCCTCGCGTTCTCATCTCACAGCCAATGCAGTAGTTCCCTCATTCCCAAAGTGGTTACCATGGAGATACTAATATACTTGCACAAATAGTGATTTCACCAGTGATGCTTCTGCAGGCCAATTTTGATCAAACACAAGTGCACATCAATGTCTAACAACAGCACACAATAAACAGTCTTCATAGAAAAAACATTAATTAGTGACCACTCTTTGTGGACAGTTGTACTGCAATTACTAACCATTCTCAAGACAGCATGCAGATAATTAACGTTTGCTTGTGTGTCGTCCCTGAAGAACAACAACAATAAAAAAAATCTCCCTTGTCGTGCTGCTTACACGACTAAAGGTCCTGATAACACATCTGCAGCAGCGCACAGACGCGTGCTCATTAAGGGGCTTTGGCAGAGGATGTGACCTGACCTCAGAACAGCAACTTTTTATTTGATCCGCGACACAATGAATTGGCATGACATCACAGAGGCGCGCAGATCGGCGCTCTAATGAAAGCTGACTCCGCCACAGCAGGGCAGAGCAGCGCTCTCGTTCCCCCACTAGCTCACGCCACACAGTTCAGTCCAGCCAGCCAGCCAGGCGGTGATCGCTCTCTCTCTCTATCTCTCTCTCTCTCTCTCTCTCTCTCTCTCTCTCTCTCTCTCTATGCCTCATTCTCTATCCCTTCCTCTCTCTGCCTGTATCCAATTCTTGCTCCCTCCCTCTCCCTCTCCATCTCTCTCTCTGTCTCTGTCTCTCTATCTTTATCTACAGTAACTCTCACTCATTCTGTCTTTTTTTCTGCATCATATTTTCTCTCTCTCTCTCTCTTCCTGCGTGTGTCTTTGATAATGTTATACTTCCCTCATTCTTCTGCATGCACGCATGCCATGTTAACATCACGCAATAAAAAAGTAGCACTGTACAGTCCTTCCCTCAGCTTGCTCCCCTCAACATCAACACGTCTCCACGAAACCTATCAGTGTTCCAGCACACACACACACACACACACACACACACACACACACACACACACTAACACACACACACACACTAACACACACACACACACACACACACACACACTAACACACACACACACACACACACACACACACACACACACACACACACACACACACACACACACACACACTAACACACACACAGAGTGAGAGAGCGATGACCAGGCTATGCAGATTCAACCCAGATTTTTTTCTCCCTCTCTCTCTCTTTCTTTCTTTCCCACTGACGTTGAAGCACTCATACGATCACTGCTCAGTATTCCAAGCGGAGACCACGCACGGCAGACTTTGCATCACAGATTTGTTAAGGAACACTATAATGAGCTTGACAAAGAAACTGTCCATCCTTCACACACACACACACACACACACACAGACACGCACACACACCACCAATGGTGACAGCAGCAGGCGCGGAAGTTAGTCATGACACATAGGAAGCTCACTGCCATCCCCCCCCCCCAACCCCTATAAAAGGCGGCCGTGGCCACTGACCTGTGCGGAACCCTCCGACCCTCCCGACTCTCCCGGCAGCAGCTCGGTAGCTCAGCCCGAGCCAATCTAAACGTGGCACTTCAGAGCCAGATGAAACCGTGCGAGAGGAAGGAGTCCCATTTCTGCTTTAGTCCAGTGGCGTGCAGCGACCCCGGCACGGAGGGCCATGTGTGTGTGTGTGTGTGTGTGTGTGTGTGTGTGAGGTGGAGAGGGGGGTGGAAAGAGAGGCAGAGGGGTGGAAGGGGGGAGAGGCAAGGATGGAGAAGCAGGGAATGAGAAAAGGACAGGGGAAGGGAGAGAAGGAGAGAGAGAACGAGAGGAAAAAAGAGGACAGAAAAACCTGTAAATGATCCAGCCCAGGCTCCACTGCTGTTTTTATGCTGAGAAGACCACAAACCCACTCACTTCAACTCCCCCCTTCCCTCCCTTCTTCTCCCTCTCTCTCTCTCTCTCTCTCTGTTCTTTAGTTCTATATCTCTCATTCCTTTCTCTGCTTCTCTATCTCTCATTCTCCTCTCCCTCTCATTCCTCTCTCTCTCTCTCTCTCTCTCTCTCTCCCTCGTTCGCTCCAGCCACACAAAGACTCATTAGCTGCAGCCGGCTGCAGGGCTGGAGCCCGACTGGAGAGCAGGCAGGCAGCAGTGAGATCACATGGGTGGGATGTCTGAGAGAGACTCAGGCGTGCCTGTGTGCCTGCTGTCTGCAGATATTTTTACCAGCAGGAGCCAGAGAGGGAGGGAGCGAGAGAGGGAGGGGGGGCAAGAGAAAGAGAGAGAGAGAGAGAGAGAGAGAGAGAGAGGCAGAGGAAAAAATGTGTGTGTATGTGTATGAAAGATAGAGAGAAAGAGACAGGAAGCAAGTGAGAGAGAGAGAGAGAGTGAGTGAGAGTGAGTGAGAGAGAGAGAGTGAGAGAGAGAGAGAGAGAGAGAGAGAGTGGGAAAGTCAGTGGGAAAAAGGTGGGTAAGAGTCAATATGAGCTACAGTACAGTAGTCCAACCAGATTAATGGGTGCTAACCATAAAATTGGACTCACACACAGTTCAGATCTGGGCATAACATTTTTACAGTGAAATCACAATTAAGAGCAGCTCAGGAGGGTATCGGAACTCCCCCTATTACCGTCGGTCCCGTATTTCCGCAGTCTTGTGTGTATGTGTCACTAAATATCCATTTCTATACAAACCAAGACGGCGGATTCCTAAAGAAACGCAAGCACCCACACCATAGGTGTATCTAAATTAGCTATGTACCAAAAAATGACATTTTACCGTGACTCGAAGAGCTGTAAACAGTGTAAGGATGTGTGTACACATCCGCTTGGAGCTCCAGTGGAATTTTAATTTCATGACGAGAATTCTCTGTCTAACCGTTCATGTGCCGTTGAAATGGCGTAAATAGGCGACCCATCAGGCCAGCACTATAACTCCGAGCGTGGTAAACAAAATCAGATATTTCAGGCAGTAAATGCTCCTGTTAAGAACCAAACCAGATTTTGTTCAAATCTACACACCTATGGCTACTGAAAAATGTAAGGTTAATTTAGCAAATGTTATTTTGAAGTGTTAAAAAACATTGTTGTTTTAGAATTTCCGAACAAAAGTGGTGATAATTGGGGGTGTTACGATAGACTTAAGGCATGTGTAGGTTTACTCTGCGGTTTTAACTCTACTACACCATCTGAAACTGTCAAGATTATATCATATGCACTAGGAGGTAATAGAAAATGTTGACAAGATGTAAAAAAATAGTCAGCCACAGCAATAATTTAATAATCATTCATAATGGGCTATTTCGCTATATTAATGTATTTCCATCACCTGCACAGGTGAGAGCCAGCTCTCTTCAACAAAAGGTGCCTTGCAGATGGCACAGCTTCTCTAATCCCCCCAAAAAAGCCCCTGTGATTTCACTCCTCTGCCCAAGTGCTATTAAGAGAGTGAATGGCAAGTTATGGTAAATACTCAATTGGCCCCTGATGGAGGGCCGTAGTATAGCTGTCACCAGTGTGGTCATTACAATGTAAAGCCTTCCTGTCCCAGGAAGCGGTCCTGAGTGATGGCGCAGGCAGGCCACAGCTCGGGGGGCTCGCCACAGAGTGATATCGATCTGCCTCTCTCAGGCCCAGGATGAACTTCCTGCTCCTCGCCGGCGCACACACACAACAGCGCTGGGTTGCTCGGGCTGATTTACAGCCAAGGAGCCCATAAAAAAAGAAAGGAGGCCGGCGGTGGTGGTGGAAACGTGCCACATTTAGGCTCCTATTGATTCCCCTCAGCCCTCTCTTTCCGCTCCAAGCTCCTCAAACGATGGACCCATTATGTGGCACTCAAGACAAAAAAAAGCTCATAATGACAATAATTTGGAGTTCAAGAGAGATATTGTATCTACTATATTGTCTCGGAAGAATTAAGATAAAAAACAGCTGCTTAAGTTTGGAGCCAGAATAATCTTGGATAGCGGGTCACGGTCTGTCACTGGTTAATCACAGAAACACACACACAAAAACGCTCTATTATCAAACATGACATGTAAGCTCACTGTACACGCATAAACATGCATGGCTGCCTTCCGTCCTTCTGAAGACAGAGTCGTTCTTCTCCCTGATCCTGTTTGATACTGTCAGCTCACTTCCTGGGAAAAAATCCTGCGTTGGCGCTGACAGTTGAGTTTGATGTCCTCAGCCTGGCTTTAGGAGACATTAATAGGCAGAACTGCTCCGCTCTGTTTAACACCCTTGTACTCCACCCCCTCGCATCTCTTTAGAGCTGCGCATCTGTTATCAGCTCAGAGTGATAAGACAGCGAGAGGGAGAGAGGGAGAAAGGGAAAGAGAGAGAGAGAAACAGAGAGAGAGAGAGAGAGAGAGAGATGTGTATGGCTGATAGACACTCTGCTCCACAACCACTAATTCTCTCGATGGAAAAGCAGAAAAACTAACAGCCCCAGTAGATTTTACGGCCCCCATCCCCTCCCCCTACCTCTCTTTTTTTCAAAAACAGCTTGTGTCTGCTTATCAGTTTTGTAAATCAGGCTTGACACTAGATTGTTTAAGTAAGGAGATGAAAGTGTTTGAGATTGACACGCTGCTTACCGAACTAACCTGGAAACACAAGGCAGATAGAAACAGGTAAGGGGTGACACCTCTCTATCTCTCACTACTGAAAGAGAAGAGGAGGCCTTTCTGCTCAGGCAGGCAGAAGTTTCAGCCACACCTTCACTACTGAGTCTCCTTTGTCATTCCTGATTTTTTTTAAAAGTCACTCCTTGCGCAAAGGTCCCAGGTTTCTATGAGAATAAAGAGGACTCTGGACCTCCTCGTATTGGCATGAAAATATTTTTTTTCTCTGTTCTTTTCCTTGTGCATCGAGGAAGAGAACCATCACCCAGCCTGAGCCCTTAACAATCCCGTATTGATCTGTGGGTGGCTGAGCACTCAGCCATGGATTTAGATTAATGAAATAAAATACCACTAGATGGACTGGATCACAGATAAATTAATTCTGCACTCTCCGATTTGGCCAAGTAGCCATGTATCTCTTATGAGAGAGCCTAGCCTTTGATTTGTGCCCGATACATTGCAGTGGCTATGGTAGCTGATGAGCCTGTCAGAGTGAATCATGGTGTATGAGTAAATAATCAGAGAAACTACTTTTGCTCCCAAATGTAATTATTTCCTCTCATTTCCTTACCATCTAGAATATCCATCTATTGTGCTACTGCAATATCTAATTTGCATTCTCCCTCTCTCTCCCTCCCTCCCTCTCTCCCTCTCTCTCTCTCTCTCTTTCTCCCTCTCTCACTCACTTACACACACACTCCCTCTCTTATGGTTATCATACTTGCGGCTCCATTACATAAAAATGCAAAACATAAGCTGGAGAAATGGCATTTTTTCGCCTGACTGTGGTACCAATGCAACAGCGATGATGACCTATATTTTTCTCAATCTCACATGTGCCTCTCCCTAGTCAAGGTTTGAGCAACAGTGGTGGTGGAAAGGCATCCAGTCTTTGAAATTAATCAGAACTCATTTACACAGCAATGCTTCACTTTCTATTGAGGTCATATGCAAAGTAGCAGTGCCCCCTCCCCAGCAAAGTTCTGGAAAGCTTAAAAACGGAAGGTGCTCAGTTTTGTAACAAAATCATCTTTTTGATGACAAACATCAGTCTTCTGATGTTTCCCTCTAATTGCTTATATTAGCATCCGCATCAGACATTAATTTCCATAGCAAAGCTATTACAAATGGCAACCCTGATGAGACGATACTGGAACAATCATCACATCGATGTACACGGCATTCAGACCATAAAAACACGCTTTATATCTAATATTTTTCTGTGTAGTACCCTTATTTTTAATCAACCCTATCTCTCCTGATGAAGCAAAGACACGTGTATAGTTTAAATCTGTGCTCCGAGGTTGGAACATCTTTCAGTTGTTTTTCTCTCCTTAAGGGCCAGCTGCCCCGGTGCCAGCAGTGGGAACGAGACCAAGGACCACCAGCTACCTTGGCTGACTCAGAGAGAACCCCATGCCCTTCCCTTCCCTTTTCGAAGCAGCACATTTAATACCGCCTATTATCGTACATCTACAGTGCAGGATGTTTAATATATCTCAGGCTTATGAATTGTTCAAATAGAACCATTATGTGTATGGGCTTTTCTATTATAACGCATGGGAAATTCAATAGCAGCACTGTATGTGTAGAGTAGAGTGCGTAGTGTAAAGTGCAGTAGAGCTAATCTAGAGCTTGTACTGCCATCACCCCTGGAAAGCTTCAGAGGTTTAGATTAATGTTTTTCCCCTGTACCTTTCTGTAGGAGGTGTGGAATTAATACAGTATCAGCCTGTTCCCAGACATCATTTTACTATTGCATAAACTGCCATGAGTGCTTATTTCCATGCCATATGTCATATTTAAAGAACACAGACAATTACATGAATACCCAGCCATGGGTTGTTGTTGTTGCTGTATGGTTCAAAGATAGGCCTCCCGCTACTTTCCTGCCGAGATACCTCTAAATGCCTGAGGTTTGCTTCCATAATAATCCTACTTCCCCCTCACACATCAGCGATACAGTCTTCGCAGCTTTAAGGCTTGGTGTACAACTACCTCTACACAGCAGAGAGGGCTATATCTTCTTGAGGGCTATGTCATGGTCCAAGTATTAAACGCAGAACGAAAACATGCTAGAGAGAAAGCAATGGTTGCTACTGCTGCTGCTGCTACTGCTCTGGCCTTTAATTAGCATGACGCTAACTCCATGGCCCCTGGGGCCAGGAATTGCAAGGGAAGAGATACTCATAAGAGAAGTGGGGGAGGGGGAGGGGTTTAGGAGAATCTCATAAGTCTTCACTTGGGCTCCAGGGCAAACAAACAAATTATTGGATCACTACAATCGTGAATTAAACTTGCAATGAAATTAAGCAGGGCAGCATGCCGATCACGATAACAGTAATGAGCAGGGAGCTTTGTCTTTGATTCAGAGTACAAAAAAGCCACCTGATGAGCGTATATCAGCAGGGGCTGATGCTGCGTACAGAGATAAGGCAGGAAAATTAAAACCTCACTGTGCACACAGGTATCTTGTCTTGTCTTTGTGCTCTTTAGACGTTAATGTTCATGTAGCGCAGCTAGCAAACTCTGTTTTGGCCCTCAGACAAAAGAGCGTACCGTAATGCCAGGAAAGAGAAGGGCCAGTACAGGTCACATTTGGCTTTGGCAGGCGACAGAAAGGGCAGCGACAGAGCTGGTAGCAGACACAGGCTGTCTGGAGCCAGAACAGAGACAGAGAGAGAGAGAGAGAGAGAGATAGCTCAATATGGTCAGTCTCATCACAAAGTGTCAGTGTTTTTACTGTTGTGCAGCACACAGCAAACATTCAAAGTAACACAGATGGCTGGACTCCTTCTTGCTCTCCTTTTTTTTTTTTTGAAGTACAGTCGCCCTGTGCCAACAGACAGACACGCTGCCTCAGTGACCACGGTCATTAAAGACATTCAACGGACACCCTCAAAAAAATACAGAAAAGCAAAAAGCAGGAAAGAAACAGATACTATAAAGAGAGGGGAAAGACAAAGAAAGTAGAAGAAGACAGAGAGAGAGAGAGAGAGAGAAAGAGAGAGAGAGAGAGAAGAGAAGTGTTTTTTCCCGGCTGCGCTGGTAGCTGGCGAGCTCAGAGGTTGTGTTTAACCTCATAAATCACTCGTGTCAGGGGGAGCCGTAAACAGCAACCTTGAGAGGGCCGGCTCTCCGACGGGATCCCCTGAGGAGGGGCCAGAGCCTGGAATGATTACACATCTCCAGATGATGCCGTCCGAACATCCCGCCGACCGACCAGCCACAGGGAAACCCAAATAAAGGGGTGGTTGTTTCTTTACTCATAAACTGTGCCCGTGGGCCGAGCGGTTCTGTCACATACCGATGTGGGTGCGTAACATGACGAGATGCGTCCTGTGCAACAAATTTGCATTGTTGCGTTCCCCCCAAGTGAGAACCCTGCCCTGGGTCGCAGACACAACAAATTGAATCAAGAGGGGGAAATCACTGCCTAACAATATGCAATGCCATTGATTTCCATCTTGTTTGAACATCTCAGAATCTAATTCTGAGTGAATTATTCAAAAGGGTATACTACAGGAAAAAAAACAGAGTGTTTAGTCAATGCCTTATGGATTTTGTTTTATTTTTGATGAATGAGTCAATCGTTCCTAACCCTGTGCAGTAACAAAATTTTCAAAGGATTCTGCTCTCCAAGGTAACTCAGACACTGCTAAAGGCTGACATGGGTAAAACATCCATTAACCTCAGCTCATGTCTTCCATTGACAACATTTATCACTTTGTCTTTCTATTTTGACCCTGTAATGTATTGTGCATCAGTTCATTCCACTGACTTAAAAAAATTGTTTTAATTAATCATGACCACCACTTGCCAATACATATCTGAGTCAAGAGTCATGCAATTTGCAATAGGACTGAAGGTCTTGGCTCAGAAAAAAATACTGTGTGTTAAGACTCACTGGATAAATCCATATGTCTGTCTCAGCGTTAGTGTACAGGACTAATATTGATCAAGGACACCACAACACAATGTTCACACTGCAATACCAACACAACAATTTCACAACAGCTCTAACACTAAATTTGGGGAAAAATGACTTTGCATCTCTCGGAAAAACATAAGCAAAGGAAACATGAGGCAATTAAAGACAAAGGAACCCATTTAGTCAAATGTAGTACACTTAGTGATGTATGCAAATGAGGCTTCACACAGGCTCTGCACATTTGTTAACTTGCAGTTGCCGGAGGCTGCAGACAGCTCCATGCACATGAAAGGAGAGAGGGAGAAAGTGTGTGTGTGTGTGTATGTGTGTGAGAGAGAGAGAGAGAGAGAGAGAGAGACAGAGAGAGACAGAGAGAAAGAGAGAGAGAGAGGGGATGGAGGGAGGGGGGGCAAAAGAGAGAGAGAGAGATGGAAAGAGGAGGGGGAATTCTGTTCAGCACTCCACACACGGAGCAGACTGCTGCAGCTAGTACACAGCCCAGCACAGCATTGATCTCCTCGCCCTCCAAAGAACAATGGAGAGAGTGCTGTTTTTTTTATTTTCAGACAACACAGAACACGAGTGCAGTGATGACTGACACAAGAAGGAAATACAGATAAACGAATGTCTAGCCTAACTAAGCCATGACAGGATTCATCTCAGGGTTCTTCTGCTTTGGCTCAGAACTCTGCATACGCTGAAGAGCATAAAATGCCATGTCTGCCCACTAAATAGGCGACTTAATGGGAATGCCATGTCTGCCCATTAAATAGGGTAAATGACATTGTAGAAAGAACCTAAAATAAGATAGGGAGGCGATCTGACCAATTATCCACTACAGTAGCTGTTGTGTATATGCAATAAATACGCAATATCTTGTAGGAGGAATTTTAAGCATTACATTAATCACAACTGCAAAAAACAATAATGAATCATCTGAAATAAAAACACCTAATTTTGAAGCCTGGCCTTACTGTTAATAAAATCATTATTATATATAGACCGTGTGACTAAGTCACTTGGAGTGACTAAACTCTTCAACTCACACATTTTGTGTTAAGCTAACCATGTTCATCAACAACATCAGCCCCATCATGCTTCGGTCTATTTAATGGTGAGTTGATGGTGCTTAGGTACTTCTTTTTATCATTCAAAAGGAACCTTTCTAACAATGAACCCAAAATATTCTAAAATATGCAGAATATCTAGTTGCACACATATTTCGTATTTCGGTGCGGTTCACATAGCACTACTCATAACTCAGTCCAAAGGCAGGACACCCAGCCAAGAGAGAGGGAGAGAACAACTCAAATGACATTCTGCGCACAGTGTGATGTCCTGGGGAATACTGGAAACGTGATATTACAGAAATGCAGATAGCAGCCAAAAACAACTTTGTGGACGCTGCCAACGTGCCGTCGCTCTGCCTTTCTGCCGTCGCATTCTGTCGGTTTTTCATGTGAGAAAACCTCATTCTAGTCACGTACTGCCAGGGAATAATCAGGTACTTTCACCAACTCCCCCCCCCCCTTCTTGTCAATCACAATGCTCGTCTGAATAATTCATATCAAACTATATTTTATTTATGACGACATTTTCCCATGCCACCAAAAAAAAAGTTATAAGGAGCTCCACAGTCTGACAGAAACAGAGCTGCCGAAGCACCTCACAAAGACTGTGTTGCTTTCATCTTTAATACAGGCTGCAGGAGAGATGAAGGGGGGGGGGGGGGGTGCTGGTGTCTGCGTGACTCTCTGTTACACTGATTACTCATTCATTTCCCCCAATGAGATCTTGCAGCATTCTAAATAAGGTGAAACATTTCACTTTGATAACGTGGTTGGTTTGTTAAGTGCAGCATTGCATTGACTGTATGAGTTTAGTGGCTTTAAATCTTAAAGATTTAATTGTGTGTGTGTGTGTGTGTATAGTTAAAATGAATCTTCCTTATTTTTTTATCAGATCAAATAGTGATATCAGATATCAGAATAAATATATCTCAGAATGTGAATGAAAACGCGGGAGAGGTTTCTTTCTTGACAAGGTAGATCTGATTCCCTTCCTGCGACGGAAGAATATGCTTTACAGTGAGAAAACATGGCAGAAATGTAGCCTTAAAATCAACATGAACTGTACACAAACCGAATAGATGTAAACTTTAACTTCCCCCATTTGGATCTCACAGGTACCTTTTCTTTTGGTTACTTTAATGGATAAAGACAGAGATTTCAGAAAGCCTTCCAGGCAGGCTCAATTTATATCTCAGTGGGACAGAAGACAAGCGACACCCACATAGTGTACTACTGCCAAACAAGGGCCCTCGCCTTGCCTGAGATGCTTTGTCACTGAAGCTTTCTGCACCATCATTCCATTTCTCCACCAGACGCAACGCATGAAACAGAACGTGCGATTACACAGTATTTGCACACAGAAATCCACCAGTCATTTATTCAAACAAAGCCGAGTGAATTGTATGTCTTTTGGCCAGGCACGAGGCAAATAACAAGACTTGTGCGTCTGAGTCGGTGACTGAAATGAGACCCCAGGAGAGGAAGGCTTGTCACACAAAGATGACTAACCTCTCCATTCAAGCAAACAGGCGCTGTGTTCCAAGTAGAGTTTAAGGGGATTCGGATTTTTACAGTCAATGGGAAACTATCCAGCCTCCCTCCCAATCTGGGGCTAATAGACGAGGTGAGAGCAGAGGAGCCTATTAATTTACTGTCTGCTGTGGGTCTACTGAACCTACAATTACATGCAATGACACATAATCGAAAGGAATGTCAGTGTCAAAACGACTGAAAAAAATGTGCATATACTATATTCATTTCTTTTTAAATGACTACTTACTCGCTTTGGCCTTGTGATAGATCACAGAGACATCCCATTTCACAAAGAAATCCAGGCACCTTTCATATGAAACTAGACAGACTTTAACCTTGGCTCTGCAGTGAACAGATCCCATTCATGCACTACACTAGTCACATTATTAAGTTATTGCAGTGTGCAAAGAGTCTTTCTCAAGACCACGCAAAGAAATATTACACATCCAACCAGGTACTTAGGAGTCATGTCGTAAACCTCCAATACCAGTGAGCCTATAATTGGTTTTGGTATAATTGGTCTTGGTATAATTGGCAGCAGGATTTGGGTGGGAGTGTCCTCAAAATATGCGTCAGAGAATCACCATACGACTGATTCATGATGCACTTGTTATCAGTAAAAACTAAATTTGATTCACAGTTGGCACAAGACACCTGTAATTCCATATTTCTATCAAACAGGCACATCTAAACATACTCAGATCTGGTATGTGTCTCCTGAAGGATTTTTTTTTTTTACCCCCACATTAAAACTTGTTTCCATGGTAATGGCAGGCGTAGATGGTGGTGGTGCTGCATGTTTGGTAGGTACTGCTGAGAATACAGTATATCCCATACAAAACAACATGCTGTCTTAAGAATCAGAATAGACATCTCAGCGAGGACCAGCTGTGTCGCCGCTGTAATCAGAACACAAACGTACACATACATGGCACAACAAATACCTTCCATTGCGTTCTAAACTGCTTGTACTTCTGCTGTGCTGTTGTGCTTTGCAATCAAGTTGCGGCAATTATGCTTTTTCTTGGTGGAGCAATAGATTAGCATGGTATGCTCACCGTGTTCAAATTAAAGATTTTAGGCATTAAGGGCAAGTCACTAGTGGAAATATGTAAATATAGTATCTATCATGCTTTTGCTCAATATTGTAGTTTATCATGGAAACGTGTCCTTTTCACTAAAGTTTTTTCAGTAAATGATGCATCCTATGGCCATAACTCTATTTGCTATACATACAGTATAAGTATAAGTATATATACTCTTTTGATCCCGTGAGGGAAATTTGGTCTCTGCATTTATCCCAATCCGTGAATTAGTGAAACACCCTCAGAACACACTAATCCCGGCGCAGTGAGCTGCCTGCAACAACAGCGGCGCTCAGGGAGCAGTGAGGGGTTAGGTGCTTTGCTCAAGGGCACTTCAGCCGTGCCTACTGGTCGGGGTTCGAACCGGCAACCCTCCGGTTACAAGTTCAAAATGCTAACCAGTAGGCCATGGCTGCCCTATATCAGTATATGATTAAGTTCCTAAAATATACTCATCCCTGTCAGAATCCTTGTGTAAATGAGAACGCTGTGTGAGCACTCTTAAGACGCCTCATAATAATTCTAAACCTTCTGCATGTATTTTTAGTGACTAGGCAGTGTTATTCTCTTGGCCTAGTTTAAGATGACAAATTGTCACACTGCTCACAGAGACTACCTCTCTGGCAGCTCTATTGAATTTCAGCGCAGCGGAGTCTTCCTCAATGGAGATGAAGGACAAGACTGAGGGGTGAGCAGATGCCAGCTTTCCCTGTCAATACAACATCTGCCATCTCATTCAATGCCCTGAAAGACAAACACTCTTGCTAATTGCTTTTATGAGGTGCTACTACTTAATACAACAACCAAATGGTGTGATCTCTGACATTATGCAGTGGCAGGTCAGTCTTTGTAACAGCCACCATGATTTCCCCCCTGGTCAATTACTCAAAAGGTAAACAAAAGCTGTGTATCTTTGAAGCAGCACATTTAATATGCTAGAAAGTAAATGTAATTTTTCTCTGGCAAGATTGGAGGTTTTATTGTGTGTGTGTATGTGTGTTTGTGTGTGTGTGTGTGTTTGAGACCGCGTGCTGCTCTTGGGAATCTAATAAGCGGCCTGGACATTCCTCATCCACATCATGGTGCGTGGAGACTTTCCCAGATGCACAACCATGCAGACCACAGCATCACAGCCTGATCGGAGAGTCTGGCGGCCAGGTCTGAGACACACTTAGTGGCCGACATAAAAAAAACATCCACTCCCATACGTAAATTCCCTGTTGGTCCACAGAAAACCACATTGGACACAGTACAGCCTTGACGCTTAAGCCTGTTTGAAATGTGAATGTATACATGAGAGCATTCAAGGCGTACAGAGCTGAATTCCTGCTGCTGTTGAGAGGCTATTGAGCTCTGCAAGGACTCTTGCATTCCACTGCACACTGCACAATGCCTATAGGAGTGGGAGCTCTAAATAGAAAATAAAACATTCAAGATGGTTTTCCCTCAGCGCACCCCCCCCCCCCCCCCTCTCCAGTTAAAATAGCCCCAATGCCTCTTTCTCTGTTCGGTGGTTTTTGTTCCTTAAATCAAAAACAGATCAAGCATACAAGCCCCCCCACCCCACCCAACCTTCTTGCTCTTTTTCCTTCTCTCCTAGGATATGGGTTACTGAGCCAAGCACAAGCACTGTCATTGATCAAACTGATCAGGGCATTCAGGATGGACAACCGCTATGAGCTCATATTTTTTCTTCTTTCTCTCTCTCTCTCTCTCTCTCACACACACACACACACACACTCTCTCTCACTGCATCCCTCTCTTTCCCACTTCCCTGAAGCTGTTTCACCGCCTGACCTTTTCCCTCTATGTTTTACAAGTGGCTGTGAATGGAGCTCCAAGTCAGGTTTGTAATCATGCATGGAGTCTGTCCACCCGCAACCCCCCCCCACACACACACGCGCACAAAAAAAGGGGAGGCAAATTGATTTGGCTTCCACGCGTGAACCTCCTGTGTTAGGATTGCCCACCCACGTGGGTGCCGTGCAGAGCCGTGCAGAGTGTGCCACTGCGCTGTTATCTTTAAAAGCCGTGCCACCTTTTTTTTCCTGGGTGTCTTTAATGGCCCGGATTCAGCAACGCCACTCGCACGGCCCCCACCATCTGTGCCACACCTCAGCCAAAAGAAGAAATGTGCCGAGGAAAGGAAGATTCAGTTATTCAAATGACCCTGGCTTAATGATCGCTCCTTGCAGGCAGTAAATACATTTGGGTAAATGTTGCAGTGTCCTTTAGGTGTGTCACATCACATGCCATAATTAAATCACAAATCCCCCTCGCTTACATACACAGTTCATATAACCCTCCTCCCCATACATACACACATAAAAAACACATATTTATAGACAGTGCATAATAAATGACTTGCATACATAGAGACATATGGTCATGTGTAAAAAGAATACACAGAGAGGGGTATGGAAAAATACCAATTACAGATCTGGACCAAGTGTCTGTGTGTGTGTGTGTGTGTGTGTGTGTGTGTGTGTGTGCATGCGTGTGTGTGTGTGTGTGTGCGTGCATTTGCATCTCTGCCATGCCATTGTGTGGGTATGCCGGGCTAGGCACACAGCTGCCTCTCCTTGCTATTGACAAAAGGGATTGGTGGAGCCGCAACAAAGGAGGCACAGCCAGATAACGAGCCTCGCTGCCACACACTCAAACCCGAGCTGCCGTGTCGCGGGCACAACACACCCCTGCCAGATCCTGCCAGCCCCGCTTCTGACAACCAATTAACACAACCCCCCCACTGACTCCGACCAGTCCCTTTAAAATGTATGCAATTTTTTAGCTTGAAGCAATTTATGATTTAATCATTAAAATCACCAGGAGCCAGGCCTGGCCATCGATTCATACATCAGGACTCAGCCTTGTTACTGTACAGCAGTTATCGCACACCTATAAATAAAGAATGAGCAATCAGTATGATAGAAAAGCTCCCCTCAACGAGACTTGGCTTGAACCCACAAAGCCTTCTGCGTTTATTATGTAGACTTCAGCTGTTAATCTAGACACACAATCTAGATGCTGTTGCCGTCCCTGTCTTCAACAACAAAGGAGCATGAAGAAGACAAGCAAAGGTAAGCTATTAAGCTATTAATAACTGAGCTATTAGGACTACAAATGACAAAGCTCAATAGAGGAGGTCACAGACAGTATCAAAACATAATCAACAACTGGCAGACTCAGTCCATGTGCACCCATTTAAATTAGTATCTGAACTTTGGTGGAATTGCCCCGGGGGTATTTTTGTTTGGGCCTCATGTAATCTGACCAAATCCTCCTGAATCCACCCAGACCTATTTTATCAACAGCTGTAAATTGGCAGACGTGCCTCGTTACTTGTTATCGGCAGTAGATGTTCCACAACAAGCTGGCTAAGTAGAATGGCATCGTTTTTTCTTCTTCTGATAGACAGGGAGAGAGAGTTGCCCACTCAGACATCAATGGGGCATCTTTCCCAATCTCTAATCAGAGGAGCTTTTCAAGTAATGCTGTAGCAGCTGTGCCTGCTTTTAACACAATCTCACTGCCAGACATTCAGCATGTGGACCCATTACTAAGACAGGTGGCAACATATTCATTGCAAGTAATAACCAACTAACAATTTTGAGTTAACTGCCAAATCATAAGCACGGCTGAGGGAAAAATAACATTAAATTGTCTCTTACCTTACAGAAGAATTGCAGTTATCTCGTAATTTTCTGTCAAAAACACAGAGAGACATAAAAATGACATTTTGATATCATAATGATAGTTACCGCATTAAGCAAATTAGTCATCCCTATTTCAATTCTCCAGCAAGATTTGCTCAGGGACACATTACAAAAAAACCTATTTGCAACATGCAGGTCTGGTCCACAGTAATATCTATATTTAATCGGTGAGCTCGGCTGGATCATTCAGGCTAATGTAATGATCTAATAGAAGAATGCAGCCATTAGACTCATGGCCAGGGAAAATAACAGAGCCGCAGCCATGTCTCTGGAGCACTTCCTCATTACTGGGGGCTGGACTCCCATGGGAGGCAGTGGGGCTTGCACTCTGCCTGACACAGCTGCCTGTTCTCCAGGAGGGCTCTGATGGCAGCCAGCCCCCTCTTGGAGCCCTGCCTGATCGCCCGCCTTTTAAAAAGTAGCGACCCACAATTCAGTCCGAGAGGGCTCACAGCGATGCACTTCCATATGCGCGTGAAGGTGTGTGTTTAGTGTATGCCAGCGATTACATGAGAAGACGTGTGTAAGTGTATGTGTATGTTTGTGTGTGTGTGTGTGTGTGTGTGTGTGTGTGTGTGTGTGTGTGTGTGTTTTTGAAAGAGTGTGAAGAGTGTCTGTAAGCAAAAATGTATGTGTGTGAGAAAGACACTGTGCAATTTTGTTACAGATCTTGAAACAATACGTATGCAGATAAAACCCTATGAAACACAACATAAATTGTTTATAAAATAACTGAGTATTGTTTCATTGTGTCTGTATGTTAACAACTATTCAATTTTAAGAAAAGACCAATGGATTGCTCTTTTAATATCTTAACATTTTAATATCTTAACATTAACACACAGTCATAATTTTCTTTCAATTAACAGTTGTTAGGATTGATATACTCAATACATTGCAACTCGGATGCAATCACAAAGCTGTGAGTTAAAGTGAAGCTACAACACAACACAAAGGATGCAGAATATTGCAATGCATCATACACATTATGGCTACTAACAAGAATGTGAAACCACCACAAAAAGTCTAATGCATTACCTTAACATCACCACCCTGTTTGTAGTAAATATAGAGCTTGAAACACGACTTACCATTCATACTGTTAGATAATCATGTTTCTTGAGAGTAGCGCATTCAAGCTCAATCGCAATGTCGCCTTCTCTGACAAATTACATGTGTGGCTAAAACATTTCCAGCGAAGGGCACTCACACAATCTAAGACTTACAACGTAGAGACTGTTGCCTGTGTCGTCTATGCTCAAGTGATTTTTTGCCTACCCGGCAATTGTCGCATCTACACAATTGCATACAAGGCAGGACAGCTCTTCCGGCTGCCCAGGGAAACAATGGTGCAGAATGGGGCTGACAGCTCCACAGACAACGTGACTGCGCCGGGCCAATCACCAGCCATGGATGAAGGAATCAAGAGTAGCCTTTCACAAACTAAGGTAATCTTAACCGCGGACACGCAACGGAATAATGTTATCCGGGGACACTTTAAAATGTTCAACATGCTTAATACCTACGTTATCGTATATCAACGCAGATTACTTGTCTGCTGATTCTGTTAAGGCGAAGGCTATCATGCTAATAATACAAATAATGAATTACTCAGAGTGGGACTTAACGTGAATTGTTGACTTGAGACACCTTCACTGGCTTTGAACTACACTGTGACATTATGAATGAATAGCCTCATTATCTTCCATTGGGCCACTCAATGAATAGACACTGTATAAAAACTTTTGCAGTGTTGTGAGTGTGTGTTTAGTGGGCAATGGGTTTGCCACCAGAACTAGTCTTGAATCGACAAGAATGGACTGCATTGATGATGGTGGGTCTAGCCATTCTGGGAAAGCAAGCAGACCATTACCATTGATGAGTTGGAGGAAATGTCAGTGAAGGAAAAATCCAGCGCATTATTGGGGCCAAATCAAGAATTTATTTTAAAAATAATCCATCTGCCCTAAAGAAGACTATAGGGATCTTCTTGTAGGCTATTTTGGGACAATATATATTACAGAATGTCATAGACGTTTTTATTATACACTATTATAAACTAGTATACACTACTAGGCCTATTATAAAATTACTATGGAAATCTTATAGTGTTAGGCCTACTGTACTATTTTGTACTTATTTTTCCAATAAGGTAGGCTAAGGCAATGCTATGGCTTTTAATGATTTGACAGCTTATAAATAACTTATCTTAAACATCTCCATGGAGATTTGATAATGTGGCTTGGGCAAAAAGTATTGCTGTCGTTCTGAGGTCAACATTTTAACATGAGATTTCAATTAAAGGTGACCTTGGAAGGAAGGTGAATAATTGAACACATAAGCTATTAGTTACGATACATATAGGCTTGTATATATTGATATCAAATACTGATTAAGAATTGCAGGCAGACTTCAGCTTGTGCGGTGTCCTGCAGTGTCCACTAGGTATCAGTAGTTGCATGAACATGCAGGTGAATTCTTTTCAAATTACTATAGCCTACTGACATCTAGTGACGAAATCTAGTAGTCAAGCGCACTAAAAATAACGGATACTAAATTCATTCATACTACGCCATACCATACCATACCATACCACGAGGAATAGATTTATGTTGATATGTTAATTGTATCATTTCAAGATCAAATTTAGCCTACACTTGAGAGGCAACGTTTATTTATATTCTGACACATAGAGTAAAGTATATGCAATGAATGAAGAACAAAACTGAAATGCAAATAATTATTGTACGAAATGTAGGAACCCTGCATAAGAGGTAGCCTAGTCTTTACAGAGAAAGTCTTTCACCTTTCAGAAACAAAGTCGTCCACCACCAGTCACCAACAAAAGATCCATCAACAAAAGGAATTAATTTAATGTTCCACTGAGGGAGCTTTTGTAAGTGAGAAAGAATTGAATGTCAAGTTATAGTGAAAAATAATTCCAGGTATATCATAGATCTATGGGAATTTAACTGGACAAGCTAACTACATCTCTGTAATGAGATTGTGGAAATATCCTTGTATTCTTGAAGCACACACAGAGAAAACATTTTTGAAGCTTTAGAGCATCTAAAGCATCTTTATGCTTTAGAAATTTAACAGAGAAAATGATTGGCCTGACCATGTCAGAAAAGGGTGATAAAAACATAGTTGAGAGATGTAAATAATATTATATATGTTTTAAATGATTTGTGTTACTACTGTGTACCAACAATGTTAGTTTTTTTCGTGACGAATGATAAGTCACCTCTTTTGGTCAGCTGTCCAGATTTGCCATGTGTGCACTCGCAGAAGCTCCAGAGCCCATGAGACCTCTTAATGAATGTCGAGACCTCAGATTTGCAGCTCATTTCAGGGGAAGCTCCCGTATTACAACACACACCAGTGATCCCCCACCCCCACCCACTCCACCTCTCCCATCTTGGCAGTGGGCAGGCGAGGCTGAAACTGTTTTGATTAGAGAGAATAGCATCCCCCTCTGGTTTGGCACCAGCTCCTCCAACAGCAACCTGGGATTCCCAGGGGCTGTCCTCCCAGTGCAGTCCCCCATCAGGGTCAGTCTGACTCGCCTCATGCGACAGTGACAGGGACCCACTGAGAAATGGTGTCGCGCCACGCTGACAAAGAAAAAGAGTGGTGGACATGCTTTAGCCTGGGGAATGACTCGCTGTCGCTGAATGTTTTTGTACAAACGTGGACTTTTTCCACCCCACCAAGACTTTGTGTTATATAAAACTAGCGACTCTCCAGACCACTGTTAGTATGCCCTGCTCCGTGGCTGATCCTCGTGGGAGCTGTCACTCACGTCACTCATATGCATCCTCAGCCCCAGAGGACCCTGCTCACTGGGGCATGGTATTATGCAGAGTGTCTGAATAGTGTAAAAATGCCCCCCCTTCAGTTTGACATGGTGGCCATGTTAGAAGGAGCAAGGTCAATTTCGTGCAGAGGAGGATGAGGGTGACAAACACCACAGGCATCCATATATTTAGAAACAATCAATCTTCAAACAATAACTCTGTACTAAGGAGAACCAATGAATATTTAAAACAATGCCCTCATTTATTCGTCCGAGCATGGCTTAGATAAATGCAGCTCTAATAAAAAATACTGCACCAAAACACTTGACCATTTTCACTTGGCCGAAAATAAAATTTGAATATTCATTGTTTTTGTTTTAAATATTTATAATTTACTCTTGCCGATAGTAAAAGTTACCACTCATAAATACTGCAACTAACCATCTGATTTGGAATGTTTTACTTTTAATGGCCGATATATATATTCTACAAATATTTTTTCGACATCAGTAAAGGTATCGCTGCTTGATGTCATTTTCCATCCACAGTCCATTTTCATAACAAATGACTAGTGGGATGATCAATTCTTTTGTCATTGTCATTTATTGGCTCACACTGATGCAAATACCAATACATAAGCATCTTCTTGTTTCTTATTTCTGAATTATTTATGAAGAGATCATCGTCTAACCTTTTTATGCTATCACTGTTGTTAAAATGGCCTACTTGTAGATGCAGACATCTGTCCTGTCCTAAATGCATCCTTTAGAAAAGTAGACATTCACTCATGAAGATGAAAATAATTTAAACTTAGACTAAAATATTATAAATAATACATTATAATGAGTATTTATTTTTAATATAACATTTCAAATGAAAATGTAACAGGTTTTTTATGGTGCTTCCAGTTCCTTCAGACCTAATTGTAATCAAATTGGCCAATTTCAAGTGCCAATGCCAAAAATGAGCTTCTCAGGTTTATTAACTGATATCAATGTTGATGCTGATATTATCATGAATATATCAAAATGCAAAAGACCAGTCGGTGTTATGGCAGTGTAGCTGGCCAAGAGACGTCTGTGAAATTCTTCCTCAGACGCTGTAATTTTAAAGAAGCTCAGCAGGTGATGCTAGTTGACCATTGTCATGGCTTTCATCTCAGGCTTGCTTCCTCAGATATAACATAAGGTGTAGAGTTTATTAAGCCAGTGCATTTTTTCATGATACCAGATGGGATAATAGTTGGATAGAAGATATTCTGTGTATTTTAATTACACAGGTCATGTGATCTTTTGTTTTAATGAGGAACAAACATCATATCTTACATTGAAGGTTCAACAGAATGCTCTCAGCGTTATGTGTGCACATGATTTTTGACAACTTGACAATCTGATGTATTATTCAATTTTTAGGTATAAAAATAAAATGCAGAATTACATTCTATGCATTATGTAAAGCAGGCATGTTACTTATGCATTGTGCCCTTGTCATGCAAAAGTAGCCAACACATATAAAATATTAACACACTTTTGTCTGTTTTGATTCAGCCTTTACCTATACGTTATTTAGCTTGTAACTTACTGGAATTCACCTATCTGTTTCTCATACAGGCCTTATGAGGTTTGTTACAGTGTTGCATGATATGAGTACAGATAACTGCACTGCCAGTAGGCTACTGAGACTCTTGTCAGGGTGGAACAATGCAACTAAATGGACTCCTGACTTTAATCTACTGAGACGGCCTCGGCTGAACTTTAACGAGAGAGCTCTGCAGATGTTAAGCAATGGCCTTAATTGCGTATTTATGCCCTACTGATCATGAAAAGAAGACATTCATCTTAGGCAGCCATGGACAGTGATGACACTCGGAGATGAACCATTTGTGCAAAATGGTTTGAAAATTTTTAAGCGTCAGGAACAAAGAAAGTACACAATTATGCAAATCACATTACATTTTTCGCAGCTAATTAAATCACTTAAATGGAAGGCGGCAAATTGCTGAAATAAAGGATATTAGGGGAGAAGTTACTCGGTTTCATGTTCGGACATGTCTTTGCTATTAAGTCTAATTGTCTGACAAATGGTGAATTGTAGCCATGGAGTTTCAGATAGATTTTTAATTATTGTATAACTACATATAAGTGACAGATAAGTGAAGAGAAACCCTACAAAGATACTATATTTAATAGATTTGCTATTGATTACACAAACAATGTAATATTATTTTGGTGCAGTTTACAATGAAACAAACAAAATAGTTCTCAGAACAAACACAGAGTGGGCAAAAAAGGCATGTTGAGAGCGTAGCTGTTAGAACTGGGCGTTATCCATGACAACCACAAAGTAAAATAGTCACCACAATCACAGATATGATAGTTACATGCACAGTGTCAATAAGGAACACAGTGGTCTACAACATCTCCCAGAGGGTAGCAGCTGGAGTAGGCAGTTCACAGTGGTAGTTGTGGTAATAGAGTAGTTAAACACAGTCCACAGTGGTAGTTATGGTGAAACAGTTAGACACAGTCCACAGTGTTAGTTATGGTAATACAGTAGTTAGACACAGTCCACAGTGGTAGTTATGGTGATACAGTTAGACACAGTCCACAGTGGTAGTTATGGTGAAACAGTTAGACACAGTCAACAGTGGTAAATATGGTGATACAGTAGTTAGACACAGTCCACAGTGGTAGTTATGGTGATACAGTAGTTAGACACAGTCCACAGTGGTAGTTATGGTGATACAGTTAGATACAATCCACAGTGGTAGTTATGGTGATACAGTAGTTAGACACAGTCCACAGTGGTAGTTATGGTGATACAGTAGTTAGACACAGTCCACAGTGGTAGTTATGGTGAAACAGTTAGACACAGTCCACAGTGTTAGTTATGGTAATACAGTAGTTAGACACAGTCCACAGTGGTAGTTATGGTGATACAGTTAGACACAGTCCACAGTGGTAGTTATGGTGAAACAGTTAGACACAGTCAACAGTGGTAAATATGGTGATACAGTAGTTAGACACAGTCCACAGTGGTAGTCAGTGTTGGGTGTAACGCGTTACAAAAGTAATGTAATTACTGTAATATATTGCTGTTTGCGGTAACGTGGTAATGTAAGGCATTACAAAAAAAAATTCGGTAATATTTTACTCGGTACAAACTTCAGTAACGCGCGTTACAATGCATTTAACCCGAAATTAAGTGGTGTTTTGTTTTGATACATATTGATACAACAGAGGAGAAAAAATCAGCGCAAAATAGTAGAACGTTATCTCCTGATACTGGTTGAATATGACTGCTGCAGCAGACTCCCAGGCGGACTCTATTTGCGGGATGGACATAAGCCTACGCTCATTATTTTCAGCTTGTCAGAGACAAGGCTATGAAGAACATAATAGTTAGTGCACTTTGTGTGCGAAACCGAAAGATCTCTTTATCTAAAGTAGTGCCACGCTAATCTTTTTGATTCTTGATAAAACACAAACTATGCTGTTGTGCATGTCAGCTTTGTGCTGTGAACTTGAATTGAAGAGAATAACGGGATAGAAATGCAGAAAAAGATTGTGTAGCCTGGCAGTGCCACCGCTCCCACCACGCGCATCACGCACTTTGCGTTGGGCACCAAAGGACAGAGGGGGCACCCAAATGTAACCAATGAATAGTAGCTTTATTGCAAACTGCGTTTCACTCTTCATCAATAACGTTAACAATGTCAAAATGCACTAACACGATGTTACATGCAAGTTTGATACCTTTTGGGTTCTCTCAATCACCACGTAGTACTAGAATTGGTGGGTCTTCAATCATTCGTTTTCCAAGCATTTAGGCTACATGAAGCACATGATATGCTGAGTCGACTGAAACGTATTCCATTCAGATAGCTAGGTGGATACCATAATTCACTTGTATTCGCAAAACGAAATGTGAAGCAACATGTCATTGCATACTTCCATTTCCAAAGCAATGAAGGTTGCTTCAAACAACATTGTGCATATTATTGTTAATATTGTGCTATCAATGTAACTCAAACAAATAAGGCTTGTAAACAAGAGCTGGCAAAAGGGCATTATGACAACGTAAAGATCAATGCTCTTAAAGTGACAGTGCACCATTTATAGGTAAAACATAATTTCTTCAGAAATTAATGTTTAAAAACACACAGGTGTTTGAGTGTTTGAGTTATCATTTAAATGTCACTCACTCAAAGCCACTCACTTAGGGCACAGAAATGGCCAGCAGGCCACCATCTTGACATGTCTTTATTAAAGGAACCGTATGTAAAATATGTATTTCAATTAATCATAAAATTGCCCTGATATGTCACTAGACATTAAGATATCATGTTCATTTCAAATACTTATATCCCTGACAACAGTAGTCTGGCCAGGATATTGTCATTTAAAAAGTGAAGTTGCAGCCCTCAACTGATGTTGATGTTGTCATGTTGTGTTTTGGCCTAATGCGCCACCCTCCACCTATCTACTAATCACAAAGTCAGTAGTGTTTCGTCATCCGGTTGCCAACTCTGCCAGTCAGAGGGGAGGGGAAGGGGATACACCGCTCTACAGTCATTTGAAAGTGATTGTAGTACCAGTTTTGGCCACAATCTTACATACGGTTCCTTTAAGCTTTGATTAATATAGTAGGCTCTCTATTGATTTTAATGAGTAGGCCTAGGCCTTAAAGTTACAGTATTTCTATCACAATTTAGCAGACTTTGACCTTTTGTCGGTTTTTAACAAAATTCTGACTATGATTGTTCCTTGTATTGCATCATGAGCACTGCGCCTATTGCATTCTACTGTTGTTAGCCTTAAGCCTAGCTCACTCATTATGCTAAACCACATCTCCCTCCATTGGAAGAGCAAGCTGCATTGAGCGTAATAAACTGCATTTAGAATGGCAAATCCATATTTCTAGATATTTTGGTGAAAGTAACTTAAAAGTAATGCAATAGTAGTGTAATGCCTTACAATTCAGAGACAGTAATATTATAATGTAACAAATTACTTTTAAAAGACAGTAATAAGTAATACATAATACATTATGATTTTGAAGTAACTTGCCCAACACTGGTGGTAGTTATGGTGATACAGTAGTTAGACACAGTCCACAGTGGTAGTTATGGTGATACAGTTAGACACAATCCACAGTGGTAGTTATGGTGATACAGTAGTTAGACACAGTCCACAGTGGTAGTTATGGTGATACAGTAGTAAGACACAGTCCACAGTGGTAGTTATGGTGATACAGTAGTTAGACACAGTCCGCAGTGGTAGTTATGGTGACAGTCAGACGTGATGGCCAGCGGTGATGGTCTCTTTTCTTTTTACCAACTGTTTTTTAATTCAGTCAATGATTGTGGAACTTTTTTGACAGTTTATTCCAGATGTTTTTGTCAGGATCACTGCCGCAGGCTGTTATGGACAAGTTTGACATGGAGCTGTATCCCTCTGAATTTCTTTAGCTGATCCTCTGAAAGGTTGTTGATGGGCTTAAAGCAAGACTATGCAACAGTTTGCCACTTGTCACAGCATGTGGGATGCTTTTATCAGGCAACTGATTTTGGTAACATCCTCAAATTCATTTGATCATGATCAATTTCAGATAGTCTCTCCAAAATATGCAGCAGTTCTGTGTTTTGGGCTGGAACACAGCAAAAAATGACCGCACAGCACAACATGACTATACTGCCAAAAGTTAGCATGTTAGCAAGTTTCTGGCAGTGCCAATCAGGCTCTGCTAGAAGATGGTGTTTGAAAGGTGTGTATGCTTTTTGTTAGTTGGAGAACAAGACTCCATAGTGCTGCTTTAATGAAGTACTGTCTTCTACGTCTTAAGGTTACATTTTAGACAATTGCAAATGAGTGTTTGAAGTTCAAATAAGTTTGAGTGAGTAAAGTAAAGAGAGATGTGAGAGGAAAGGTTGGGGTGAGTAGAGATGTAACAGAAAGACAATGTTCTGTTGTTTTTGAAGAGTTTCATAGCACATAATTGTGTGTTCTCCAGAACACTGCATGGTTCGGCTGCCCCCGCAACAGCACTTAATTACTGTTGGATATGATGATGATGTTTGCAAACATGTAGGACAGATCAATGGCTGAACGCAAGTGTATTTTATGTATTTTATGTTTTATGTATGTGTGTGTGTATGTGTATGTGTATGTGTATGTGTATGTGTATGTGTGTGTATATTATAGTCTCTGCCAGGAGCTTTACACTGTCTGTCACCTCATTCATATTAATATTCATTAATGTCAGTGTTATGATTCATGAGTAAATATTATTTAATGAAGGATCTTATAGAAAATTACTCTGTGGTCCCTTAGGGTTTTGTGTAAATTAACTTTAAGCATAAGTAAGAAATGTCTGTTATTTGCTTAGACTTTAATTGGATTGGCTGTAGATTTTCACACACTTTCCGATGTCTTTCTAATGCACTGTCCAAAATGCCTACCGCACAGCACGTGTGTTGTTTTTATTGCCGTTGATGACAGAATATAATTACTGTTGAGATTGTAATTATTGTGTTTATGCTGATACATTTTGTGGCATAATAAGGTGTTCATATAAGCAGTATAATTAGTGGAATTTATTCATAGAATGTATTACCCAAAAAGTTGTTATATCCGTCTGCCTGGATGAGTTGCAGCCGAGTTACACTCTTTCATTTCCCAGTGCCTTTCTTAAACATTACAATTCTGCTCTCATGTCTAATTTTCCTGTGCAGTCAAGCATGCACCTCTGTCTTACACTTAATATTTGAATTGCTAAAAATGTTCTCTCTGTCTCTGTGTGTGGGGGGGGGGTGGGGTGTGTGTGGGGGGGCGGTGTGAATGTGTGTGTGTGTGTGTGTGTGTGTGTTTGTGAGTGTATGCGCGCGTGTGACAATGTTGTACCTGCAGCTCTTTCTTAGAAGGTTTGGCAGTTAGGGCGATGCCTAACAACATGCGATGTCATTACCCCATAACATTAAAAACGCATTGCAGGTGCATCCGCCATGATTAAATCCATTGCCTGTCAGGTGCGTGTCCTTGAGGTGACAAAGCTGCGGTCTGTTATGTTGTGATAAGTTCTCTCTCTCTTTCCTTACAGCCTTTTAAGAGACTGCACTAATGAGTCGACGATGGAGCACTTACCTATTAAAATGAATCAAGTGAGCATCGTGTGACACAAGTGACACTTATTAGCTCAAATGAGTTCTCTGGGGTAGATTTTGTCGCGCGCGGGCCCGCTTTTGCGCTCCTGTTGTTGTGGCTCTGAGGATTCGATTCGGCGCGCTCATTAGCGTTCATCTGCGATTGTGCCCATGCAGTGTGTGATGTCAATTTGGCTCTTGGCACATTAAAACTTCATATTATAACGATGACAAATCTGTTTATATCCCAGGAGATACGCCTTTGAAGCAACACAAATGCTGCAATTTTTAAAATGACTCAGACCCCCCTCCCCCCCTTCCCCCCCAACTCCCCCAAATAAAGCTTATTGGCATAGCTTGACACACAATTCAAAGAAAGCTGGGCTTTTCCAATGTTTTCGCTTTCATTCTTTCTTCTTGTGTCTGTCTTGTGTAAACATACCCTAAAAAAGGGTTGACTGGTAAGATTTGGTTGTCTGAACATGTGAAAAAGCACTGTGCTTTGGGATTTTCAGAAACTTCACCAGCTTTGGACTTATATGTAAATGTTCTGAATCTGAATAAATATTGAGTTGCAACAAGGAGCATCCAGTGTCACTGCACCGTGACTCTGCCTTTGTGAAGACAGAGCCTGCAGGACTGAGAGATACAGAAGAGCTGAGAAAACTAAATATGGTGAAATATTAGTGAAAAGGCTATGGGTACAGTTTATTAGCATGGATCAGTGTCTCTTGTAATGCGCTTGAAGTGGTCCACAGTGCAGAGTAGCACATTCTCATTTTTGGGTTTTCTGTGAATATCTCGAAAACCATAGGGCCTAGTAGGACCACATTCTTTTTGTGTGTTGGTCTCAAGGGGCCATGTCAACCCATCCCATAACCACTCATTATAGTGGATGGAATCCACTATCTTGAAATCTCCTGGCTTCTTCTTCTTCTTCATCTTATTATTATTATAACCTTTTCTTTTTACCTTTTCAAGAGTGAATGCGACTCTAACCGCTTAACGTACAAACATGTTGAAATAACCGTTCTGAAGGTCTGGAGTGGGGCAAGAGAGTTATTATTTCAGATTTTTTAAAGTTTATACTTGTTGAGAAAAAAAACTACACAATCTGTAATTAACTTGTGCGCATGCGCAGTAGCGTTCTCCTTGTATCATTGATTCCATGGCTGCTATGGATGCTATACTGCATGGATGGCAGGAAAGCACAACACACGTGAATTTCTAGATGAAGAGTGAATAAATGCACTTGCTTAACTGATAACAATGGTTATTTATGCAAGCTTGTGTAGCCTAAACCAGAGATACCTAGGTCTAGCCAAATTTATCCTGGCTGTAGATAAAGCAGGATATAATTTTCAAATATTTTGCCAGATTAGGCTAATAGTGGTTTACTGAGGTTTAATATCAATTGAAATACCATTGAAATCACATTGATCTTTAGTTTGGTTGTACTTTCAACATTGTTGCAATATTCATTTTAGTGGAAATACCATTGAAATCCCGTTGATATGTAGTTAGAATTTCAACGTTGCTTCAATATTAATGAAGGGTGCAAAAGTGATGCAGAATCAATGTTGCTGTGCAATCAATGATTTTAATGTTGACAAAGTAGCCTAATGTTGATTTAACATAGATTCAATGACTAATTGTTATCTGGATGCAGAATGAGCAGTCATCAACACCAACTGAAAGCCCCTATTGCATTACATACAATTAGGCTTTCTCTGAACTACATTTTTCAAAGGCCAGCTTTCGTGCTTGTGCCACAACTTCAGAACGGCTTGACGTAGGCTACATGCTTTAAATTTGGTGTGAACATTTGTATGGACTCAATGATGAAGTCAAATGTCAAGGTCAAAACCACCTTGAGGGTGATATCTCAACGCCAGACACACAAGGTTTTTTGGTAAGAGGGTTTGTATGAACTCAAAGATTATTAAGCGATTCAATGGGTTTTTTTTCCAGGAATCTCCCCACCAACATTAAGCCAGCAGCTTTCCATCCACTATTGTAATTTCTCTGGCATTACATTTGTAGTTTGATGTATAGCGCCACATGGCTGTCAAAACTGCACGAAATTGGAGGTGTAGGATCATTATGACAGCTTCTGAATGCATGACAAGTTTTGTGGAACTCAGTTCATGGGGGACCAAACAATAATTTAGTATATGTGTACATTTAGTACTGTACTGTACTGTACTGTACACTACACATGCACACACACACACTCACGAACACACGCAAACACACACATAAAGATACATTACATTACATTACATTACATTACATTACATTACATTTGGCTGACGCATTTTTAACCAAAGCGACTAACAACATGGTAACAGTTAAGTTTTAAAGCAATTCTCTCAACAATTTTAGGACAATTTAAGAGTACAGTAAGAATAAGTGCATCAGTGAGTGCTATAAGTGAGTGCTGTAAACAGTTGAGTGTCAGTTCAAGATGGCTGGTAAGTGCTAGCATCAGCAAGACTTGTTGTAAGTGGTGCTATGAGAGGAGATGTTCTCTAAAGAGCTCGGTTTTCAGGAGTTTTTTGAAAATGGAGAGGGATGTCCCTACCCTTGTAGGAACTGGCAGTGTGTTCCACCAACGAGGAACAACAGATGAGAAAAGTTTGGATTGGCCTGAGCGTACCGGTGGTAGAGCTAGACGTTGTTCGTCTGAGGAGCGCAGCGGTCTGGAGGTAGCATACAGTATGTCTGTATGAGGCCATTCAAGTAGGTGGGAGCAGAACCGGAGACTACTTTGTAGGCAAGCGTTTGAGCCTTGAATTTGATGCGGGCCGCCATAGGTAGCCAGTGTAAGTCTGTGCGTGTGCTTGTGTACACACATGCAGGCACACACACATAAACATACACATATAAACACACACACACATAAACACACACACACACAAGCACAGACACACACACACACAGGTACTCACACACACACACACACACGCACGTACTGTGCGCACACACACACATATAAATACACACATACACACACAGTAGACATTCAGGTATATGCACGCACACACACACTTGCACACACACAGGCACACACGCAAAGACTCACACGCACGCACACACACAGACACGCACACAAGCACACGCAGACACGCACACAAGCACACGCATGCACACACACACATACACGCACACATGCACAAACACACCCAAACGCACAAGCACGCACCCACACACATAAATCCACACACAGGCACGCATGCACAGACTCACGCACATGCACAGACACGCACACAAGCACACGCACAAACACACATAAACACAAACACGCACACGCATGCATGCACACCCACACACGCACACACACCCACACACATTACCCCCAGACTCACAAGCGAACATACACACAAACACACACGCACAGACACATAAAACACACACACACATGCAGGCAAGCAGACACACACTTAACCACATTACCCCCACACACACTCACAATCGAAAACTCACACACAGAGAAACACACATATACACAAAAGCAAACACACACATGCACACACTCATTTACATACACAAAAGTTGATTTATTTTTGCGGAGAGAATGTGCAGGACTGAGCAGCGGTCATATTGTGTTATATCTAGTTATAAATGGAGTCAGGTTTCTTCTGGTTGATATTTTACGCTTCTAACCACCATACATCCATATTTTTAAACTCCTTAGGCAGAAAATACATAATTTAAAAGTAAATTTGCAGCAACGTGCACGTAAGTCAAAGTCAAACACCTGCAGATGATAACTCAAGGTGCGCATTATTGATCAGTCAGTTGCGAATATGTAGCCTTTCATTTAAACACTGTTATGGAATGGGGGGATAATATGATCTGCACAATAGATACTCTTATAGGTAAACAATGGTGAGAATATTGTAGTCAAAATCTCAACCCAGATTCTAACTCTTGGACATGTGACTGCCAATTGCTGCACACCGGAGGCTATCATCAGCCGACCTTAATGCACTGCACCACAGAGCTGAATGAATAGGCGGTAAATAACAATAGAGTACACAACTGTTTCACCAGCACATTTAAATGAGACATGTTTAAAAGTGAATTCAAACCAGTTGTTAAATTACAAGGTCAGCCTATATGAACCATTAAGTCTCATTAAGTCTCTGTAATTTGTAGGTGTGCCCGTTCACATGCTACTAAACGTCATTAACCACCTTAGTCTACTGATGTTTGGAAACTATCATGGTTCAAATTTGCAAAGTACTAAGTACATCGGGTTTGGGAAACTTAATTTTGATGTTGGTTTAGTTGAACGATGCATCGTACCATGTTAGTAAAAAGCTAACCTCCATAGTTGTACAAGAAACGCACCCCTGGTCAGGGGCGCAGGAGGCACGGGGGACATGGGGGATATGTCCCAGACCCACGCAGTGCTGAAGAGACAGCCGCCGCCCCCCTCACTTTTGATAAGGAAAAAAAAGCCTTATAGGTACGCTAAATAAATAATAACATATAGGATTTGCGCTAATTGTTAAACTCCCCATTAACAGCATCACATTAATAACCACAGCCATCTACAGTAGGCTACTGTAAGACTGCACAATCTAATATTCACTCTGTTGGATATCTGAAGCCAGTTTGTCTACTAACAATCATAAAACAATCCAGGCTACTTGCTTAGCATTAATCATTTATCATCATCTTTATTTGAGGCAGGCTGGTATTCGAGGCAGGCTTTTTTAAATATGTCTGCATTTAGACATGCATTTCGTTTGGAGCGGCATGCATACCCGTAGGCTATCAAAAGCATTTTCGGTTTGGTTTGGGATTTAATTTACTTTTGGACTGTTTGATTATATTGCTAAATGTTGGGACTGATGGGCACTGAAATCTGGGAGATATTTGATGGTTCACTGTTAAGTTTCATGCAGTTGAAAAAGTGTCGGGTTTTCCACTGCTGTTTATTGCGAGACAAGGCAGCCCTTCATTAAATAGGGGTTGTGCTGTAATGGAAACCTTTTTGCGTAGCCAAGTAGCCTAAATTGAGTTATTGTTTAATTATGCATGATTTAGTAATTTTTTAAAAATAAAATTTGTAGACTGGAATGCCTTGAGTCGCAACAATTGTGTTTAAATGTAGTAGGCTTCAGCCTCTGGCAATTAGCTCGAAAGGGGCGGCAAGAGAATGAGCTTGAGAACGTGTGTTGGAGACCCATGGTAGGAAAACGACTTTTCTTTGCCAACCGTATTAATCCAACCAACATAATACAATACAATACAACATATAATAAAATATTAAGAAGAGGTTATTTCATTGAATTAAATCTTAAATCAAACAATGTCTTCTAGTGGACTGATGGCAATTGTTGGTATGGTAGGCAATTGTTACCCCATCTTGTATATGGGAACCTGCCTTTATTTGTCCTACTATAAATAAAATCAATCCCGGGCATAATTTTAGGATTTATGGTAGCCTAGTGCTCAACTCCTCCTGCTCAAAATGACGTTAGCTGTTATGTTTATGATAACAAACTCAACTAGCCTACTTAGTCAACTCGTTTTCACTAGCCTAACTATAAAATACAAGTCTATCAACGTTTTTGTGCTAAGACATTTATTTCAAACATAGTGTGAGGTATAGTGTGGGGTATAAACAAGCTGAGAATTTAGCGGTGTCACGTCTGCCTGTCACAGACGTGGGGAGCTCTTTGAAACTTGGGATAATGTGATACAGTCACTACAGTAACAGTATTTTATTTGACTTCTTATGTATTTTTTTTCAATTTGATAAATGCTTTGTTTAAATGCTGTTGGAACAAATAGTTGATTATAAAGGCAACTTTCTGTTGCAATTTTCTGTGTTCTGGACTGGTAACTTGTTAAGCCAACACTTGTTAAGTTCTAACGTTGCATAAATATTAACTGCAAACACACAGTGGAGAGTTGATTTGGTTTATACCAGACAATTTAAGTAGGCCTAACTAGGCTATTTCTTCATGTAGTCTATGTTGTAGTGGATCATAGGCATAATGATTCATTCATGGCTTCATAAAATATCAACATCCCATGTTGCTTTTTTCTACCATTGGCCTAAGTAGTGACCAGTATTCTACCATTGGCCCAAGTAGGCCTAGTGAAAACAATTGTTTTTATTATCTTAATATTCTGGCAAGTTTAAAATATGATGGTCGAAAGTGGGCCAGAGGTGGCGATCCGATATCTGGAAATCTGATCTCACTATGGGTTTGTGTTCACAATTTGGTCCCCCTCACTTTCAAAATATCTCCTGCGCCTCTGCCCCTGGTCAGAACAACAAGTGAGGTTGTTCGATTAAGAGAACAAAGAGTTTTTCAGCACTGTCTCCTTGCATAGTTAATCTCCTCTCCTGTGCCCCCTGTAATTATGGGTCTCATGTTCTCTCATGAGTGCATATTGGATGTCCAGACCTTGTCAGATACATCCTGCTGCCTCTCCTCAACTGTCCACTCCTAACAGGGCAAATGCAAATGGAAAGACACATTTAACTGTAGTATGCTGAGCTGATTATGAAAACCTTAACTTCCCTCTCTCTTTCTCTCTCTCTATCTCCCTCCCTCTCTCTCTCCACACAGCAGTAACGTGAGCGACCTGAACAGGGAGGTGAGCTGAGTGGCAGCTTTGAGTTACATTCACTCCACTGACCTGTGCTAAATTATACATCCCCTCCTCTGCAAGGCTATCCCGTGTCCTTCGCTCGCCGCCACCTTGGCGGATGAATCCATCATGGCCGCCCCATTAAAACACTCCCTTTCTGACTTTATTCCAGGTTAGCTGACGGAGGAGAAGACTGTGAAAACAGCACAAACTTCAAGTGCATTCATTTTGGGTGCTTTGCTTCACTCTCTTCTCTCGTGCTGTGGGTGTTTCGCCCGGGCCTGGATCTGGCGAGCAGGTACAGTAGGTGATAGTGTTACCAGTTGGCAGTGGAAACTCAATCGGGAAATGAACCTGGGCAAATGGAAGGGGGGGGGGCTTGAGATGAGCGTAGCCTAAGGGCTTTAAAGAAACTCCAAATGACGTGTCCCCAGCTTGGGCCAACCCCGCCGGCTGACTGACCCCACACTGAGCGGAGCAGTCGGCCCGGGAGCGACAGGCCAAGGATACTCTGTTCCAGAAGGCAAGCCTGGATAAAGATGTCTGCGAGGTCCTCGAAAGTCTGCACTGTGAGTATGTGTGTTGTGATATTTAATTGGGCCGGTTGACATTTCTTTGTCATTTGCACAGAGAAAAGACTGCTGGAGAAAGTTTTTAGTTTTGAGTTCTGGCAAATATGCCCTGGCAATGTTATCTATATTCATTTATATTTTATGAGCTTTCATTCTCATTCAGGCAAGAAGCTAGAAGCAGTGTGCATTTGAGTTCATGGGCAAGGGTCCCCAACTTAGAATCATCATGTTGCTTCAGAGATACTGCTTGAGCTAGTGTCCTCTGCCCTCCAGCATTCATTTGCATGCACTGGCAAGCGTTACAGAACCGAGGGTGCAGCAATATTGCCTCAGCGTCAGTCCTGTTGATGAGCACGAACAGCCCGAAGTGCTTACTTGGGTAATCATCATCAGATACTCACTCAGCTCAGCCATGGCACCCTCCATGGGGGTCAGTTTTTAGAGCAGCAGAACATAATTTCATCTCAACTCTGGCTTCCAGCAGTAGAGGACGCAGCAAGTCCTCCCCGCGCCACCTGCTTACAGTATCATCACTCGGGCGTTTGTAATTCAGGCAGTCCCTGACCTAATGATCACACACAGACGTCCGCCACAGACTAAGGCAAAGAACAGGATCCAATAATTAAAGAAACATGGACAGTGAGACAGTGAGAATGCATTAAAGATTCAGTGTGATTGAGGTGCCATTCAGGCTGCCTCTGCCTCTCAAATTTGGTTTGATAATGTAGCTGATGCGGGTTTGTGGAGGTGGGGGTTATTTTATTTGTGGTGCCCAAAAAGAGGAAAGCGCATTTAAATGAGCTCCTGAAGAGATGTGTGTGTGTGTGTGTGTGTGTGTGTGTGTGTGTGTGTGTGTGTGTGTGTGTGTGTGTGTGTGTGTGTCTGTGTGTGTTTGTGTTTTTGCACGGAGGAAAACTTGCCAGGAAAACGCAGCATGATGAATGATGATGCGTTCCGTTGCTTTGTTTCTCATTTTCTGCTGCTACGGGTCCCTGATGAAAACTGCCCAGGTGTAGAGGGGACTTTGTCATGGTTTTACCCCGACATCAGGTGTAGAGGGGACTTTGTCATGGTTTTACCCCGACATCCCATTTCCCTTCTTTTATGTGAGATGCAATGAAAGAGTGAGATGTGTTGATTGTCCCAAACAATATATGAGACTTTCCTGGCACGTCTTTCCGTGACTTTTATCGATTTTGGCACAAACATTTCTGTGTTCTCTCGCTGGCACCATTTCTCTGCCATTTAGTTCTTGGGTTTTCCATCAACTTTGTAGAATTGTTTATGATGAAAACCAGTATGGGCTTTGGGGTAAAATGAGCCATCACAGACATAATTCAACAATGCACAGGGATTTCAAACAAATCATGTACAATGCACTTGCTGTAAGATGCATGCGCCGCCTTGGCTGCTGTTCAATTTTATATAATCCTCAAATCACTATTGGCATTCTCTATATTTGTGTGTGTGTGTGTGTGTGTGTGTGTGTGTGTGTGTGTGTGTGTGTGTGTGTGTGTGTGTTGAGGATGTATCGGTCAGCTGGTGTCTGGTTTTCAAAAAAAAATACATTCTGAACTCCCACGCATGTAATAATAATGTCAAGTGTAAACCACACACAAAGAATAAACAATGCAAGAATTTAATCTTGAAAGTTACACCCATATTTTGCATACGATCCTTTGGTCCAGTCCCTGTAAATGGATTGCTTACTTCACTACCCATCCTCCCCTAGAAAGAGTAGATAATGGAAAGGTGAGTTGGGGCAGAGGGGAAGTCTGGTTCAGGTTTTGACTGAGGCCCCCTTTAATTACTAGTGAATTGTGGAGATGCGGCCGTGAGGGGATTAGCCTTGTCTGGGATTGTCGAACTCTTGAATGGAGCGGGATTAGGGCTGGTTTAACACTGATCCTAATTATGAGGGGGGAACGCTTCCCTGACCCTCCACTACATCTATCACTGTTGGATGTCGCGTGCATTCATCGACTGGGTGGGCCAGGAGAAAGAGCTGTGGAAGCTGCTTTCTCAGATGGAAGATGGGGTTTTCAATGCTCCATTGTTACGTTCTATCACAGAACTGCATGTATTTTAATTAGACTCTGTCGTTAAACGTTTTGAAGTTATTTCAGTCAGTCCAAAAGGGTTGTGTAGTAGTTTCCAAATAGCTCAGTTTCCTGAGCCTTCTCTTGTCATCTAGGCAATAATGAGGTTCTTTGAATGTGTCCTTTCTTATCTTTCCTCTCACACCCTTGTGTTTGATCTTTGCCCCTTTTATCCATGACTCTGGGGTAGATGCCGTTAGTGGCGCTGGGTGACAGTCGTGTGGTGGCTTGTCGTAACTGCAGGGAATGCCACTCTGCCATAACCAAATGGGCTCCTGACGGGAAGATTAACCAGCAGCAGTGAGGGACACGACAGCAGTGTTCTGCCGAAGCCTCTGTTCTCTCCGCCTGCCTCCTCTTCCAGTGCCACGTCAGCCAGACCACAAGTGCACGTGTAGCGTTGATGTCCTTCATGACCACGGCATCGTCACACAAACGTGCCCCGGCTCTCCTCTGGCACCTGAGGCTCCAGGCGGCTACCCGAGGCGCCCGCTCCCCTAATTGCTGGGGGAGGCGGTGGTTTAATTCTCATCTGCATGCGGGACGGTAGAGAGGAGGATGACGAGGGGTGACACTGATTGATTGTCTCCGGGGAGACCCAGCCTCATACAGTCATGTGGTCTCTTAATGGAGACAAATGCCATGTCTGCTATGATCTGCACCTGTCAGATGGATTAGAGCGATATTCGGGAGTAAATCACAGCCAATATGATCCCCGCTTAGGCCCACTCTTTCATCTTCAAGGCTGGCAGAAAGAAAATCCCCCCACTTTTATCTCAAAGACACATGCCGTGCTGTACACTAAAAAGATGTTGTATATGATGCTGCACATGTGATTTCTCCCCCAGAACAGCATTGTTTTGATCTGTGTTTGCGCAAACTATGATTGACCTTCCTTTTGGACTATCTTACTTACTTACTTAGAACTATCTTACTTTTCGTGGCTTGATGGCTTTCATAATTCTGTGAACAGAGGCAACTCAAAGGTTAGCTTGGATGGCAGTAGCTTGGATGATCAAAGGATCACTCCAACTTTTTTGGGAAATTAGCTTATTAGAACAGTTAGGCTGGGATCACATTGGAAATGACAAAGCAGCAGGTAAAGTGCAACACAACTCTCAGACCATAATAACTCAAAAGAAGTTCTATCTCATTCCTAAGTTACACAAACGGTCTATGTTCTGTTGCCTAAACTGACGATGGAATTCCGTTCATAGGGGGAGGGCATACAATAAATTCATTTATGTGTAGATTTAGTGACTGTACACAAATCGGCCTATGGATGGTGGTGTTGAGCGAAGGGTTGCAGGATTGAAATGTACACACACACACACACACACACACACACACACACACACACACACACACACACACACACACACACACACACACACACTCACATACAGTACATGCACGCACATGCACACACAAATAAACACATGCACACACACATAATCACACCAACATAAACACACGCACACGCACACACACATAATCACACCATCACACACAAAGACACACATACACGCACACAGAAAGACACACACACATGTCACACACACACACACACACACAGGCATGCGTGCAGACACACACACACACACACAGGCATGGACACACACACACGCATGCACACAGACACACAGAAGCACTCATATACACAGAAGCAAACACACACATGCACACACAGCAGGAGATGGAGACAAATTGACAAGCGTGATTTATTTTTGTGGAAAACATGTGCTGGACTGGGCAGCGGTCATATTTTGTACCGCTCTGCAGTACATCCAAAAAGTTGGCATGTTCCTTTAATGCTTCCCTTTATCAGGAGAAAAGCTGCTTTGCAGAGCCATTTGTAAACTGCTTGTCCCTGAGTGAACTCTTGTAAACTTTCTGTGCCAAGAAGACCCCACAACGTAAAGCCATCTTTGGGCTCTAGGTCATGCCACATCAGAATGAGTAGTAGCCCAGAACATTGACATTTCCTCAGGGACAGACAAGAAATGATTTTCAGACATTGATTTCTAAGTTTGTGCTGAGATAGTGATGCAGATATCTTTCACACACACACAGCTGTCTCCATCAGAGAGCCAGCTCTTCATAGTGATACACACCAGGCGTCTTCTCAATTGTGAGTCATGCACGCCTCCCATTGAGCCTGTGTGTGTGTGTGTGTGTGTATGTGTGTGTGTGTGTGTATGTGTGTATGTGTGTGTGTGTGTGTGTGTATGTGTGTGTGTGTGTGTGTGTGTGTGTGTGTGTGTGTGTGTGTGTGTGTGTGTGTGTGTGTGTGTTTATGTATGTATGTCTGTCTGTAAGTGTGTGTATTTGAGTGTGAGCCTGTGTGCGTCAGCCACGCTGTCGTTTGTGTGCGGCCAGTGCTGCCTCTGTGGTTTTCCACTGCTGTTTCCGAAAACCTCAGCTTCAGCATGTCCGCCCGCTGCTGATGTAGTTTTTATCACCTCATAAAAACGGTCGCACCGTCGCCAGGATGTGCCTTCAGAAAAACAACATCAACAGGAAGCCAAAAGACTTAGCCTATCTGCCAATAATGCAATCAGACATCAGACATCAGACATAATGCAATGAAACAGCCCTGTGAAAACAACATGCAGGGCCGTTTGTCAGATGTGATGAAGTCATTTCTATGCCAAGCAAAGAGCCTCAGTTTCGTGAAATGCTCACTTTGAAAAGCTGAAATTTGTGATAAAATGACTTCCAATGTGGATGTTTTCTCCAGTGACAGTGACACGGTCAGCTTGTTTGATGTCCTCCACCACATGGTGGCAGTGCAGTGTGCCTGACCGTTCGCTGTCGGCCCATCTATCACCCCTGTGGCTCCTGTCACTGATGGTCTGACGCTCATTTGGCTTATCACCGCTGCCGGTCTGTGCAGGCCAGCAGAGGCTCCTGATTGCTGAAATAACCCAATTTCACAAGGAGTGGCCCTGATGGGACACACATTTGTTATCTCAGTAATGACAAAAGGGCCTAATTCATTATCACGGCCAAGGAAGTCTGTATTTCCTTAAATGATAAATGTTTTTAATGGATTATGTGGTTTATTCATGAAGTTTTTAATAGCACACCCGACGGGTGTTTTTTGTTCGCTGCATGAGTTGCAATTGAAATGAATGGCACACAGGAATGCCCCTGAAATATATAATAATGACCTGTTGGCATAAATAGCTTTGCAAGACAGCAGCGCTTTACATATTTTTATGTTATCCGAATGTTTTTTTTTATTATTTTAAAACAAACAGCCATTCATGACTGCCCTACTTCAAAGAGTGTGACAGACAAAAAAAAAACGGCCTCCCTGAACTAAACCCAGTGACGTGCTGAGCTTCCTGTTCTCTCCTTTGTCTACTTCTCCCCGTGGATTTCAAAGTCATTGCTTGTTTGCAAACTAAAAAACATATGCATCTCCTCAGTAGGTATAATGTAGGTCATCTCTGCTCTTGTGATCGTTCTTTTGTCACTTGAGACAGTTATATTTAGACTCTTTTTTTTGAGGTCCTGTCCAGGCAGAGGATCCTGGGATTGGGTGTCGGGACTGACAGCCTCATAAGACCAGCAGCAGCTAAATATATGTGCTGTTGCCATGAATTAAGGGGGTTATGGGGGTGTAGTTGGGCTGGGGGTGCACTATATGCCTATCCTGACATGCTGTCCAACTCTTTGGCTGCAGTGGTAACTCACACCCCCAATGGTATATGATCCAGTGTTTCCAGCAGCTTGAGGTCTGTGCATTCAGTACCCTCATACCGTTCATTTCCCCCTCCACCAGCTCATCCGGGGGGGGGGCGTTTTTCTCGACGTGGCCCGGCCTACACAGCCTGGCACTCTCTGAAACGCTGCTGCCACACTCTTCATTATAAAACACAGAGAGGTGTGTAGGCTAGTTTTCAGATATGAAGGCATCCTTCAAGGTAACTTTTTAAGTTTTTTTCCGCTCTTCCCGCCTGCTGTCACAATGTTAGAGATATTCAAGATGAAAAGGACAGATTTCTTTCCCCAGAAAGGTTGTTCTTGACAAGAGGTGTTGGGGAAAAGTTGGGGATCATTATTTCCCGGGGCCTTTGGTGGGGCGGCTGACAGACAGCTGAGTGTGTGGGCAGCTGGCGAGAAAGCGCACTTCCTGATCAGGGATGACACCGTCACCACACACACACACACACACACACACACATATCTTGACAGCCAACTTACCGGACAGCCTCTGCCGGCTTGCATCATCATCCCTGTCTTGCCTAAGCACTACTTCCTGCCCCTTTCCCTATAGACCCTTTCAACAATAAAAACAAAAACAATGCTTGAACGTTCTATTTGGGCCCCAATCTACTTCCTCTGCATTAAGATAACATATGGAATGTTAAAAAGGAAGTATTGTGGGGCCAACTATGATGCTGATAATGGAACTCTCTTGAAAGGGTCTATAACATGCCCCTCAACATTGTCATCGTCATGGTGAACTGCCATTGGGTTTTCATAGGTACAGTATGTATTTGAGAAACCAGTGCCCATAATTTTGAGTGTGCTTTAATTGGAAGTCACTCATTTTCACAGCTAGCGCATTACCAAAAACGAAGATTAACCAAGCGCTTTTTTTTTGCAAATCAAATATGGCATTTTAATCCGTCAGTGTAGCAAAAACTTAGGGGATGACGAGGAGGGGAGGTCAGGGTAATTTTAATTTTAATTTTTAATGTTCTAAAAGCCATCACAAAATTGGAAAGATAACTAATTAAGGTGAGGAGGCCATGTTGTGATGTGAATCCCTGAGACGTGATTCTCACCCCCCCTCCCTCCTCCTTCTCTTATTCCTCGTCCTCATCCTCCTCGTCCTCCTCCTCCTCCTCTTCCTCCTCCTCCTCCTCCTCCCTCATGTCTGTTTGGTGCGTTTGGCCCTCTCAAAGCTTCAGGCTCCCTGAAGGACGGGGCGGAATGACGCCAAGGAACACGTCACCCCCGTCCCTCACCTCCTCCACCTCCTCTTCCCACTTAACCCTGATCCTCCCACACCTCTCTCCACTCCAAATGAAACACCCAGCCCTGGGACATGATTCTGTCCAGCCTCCACAAAACACACTCCCTCTCTCTCTTCTCTCTCCCTTTCTCTCTCTCTCTCACTCTCTCTATCTTTCTCTCTCCTTCTCTCTCTCTCTTTCCATCTTTCTCTCTCCTTCTCTCTCTCTCTCTCTCTCTCTCTCTCCCTCTCTCTCTCTATCCCTCCCTCTCTCTATATCTCTCCCTATCTCTCCCTCTCTCCTCAGCCTTGTCTGAGCGAATCCAAGTGGGTCATCCCTCTTCTTGTGAGCCCCGTTGCTGGCGCACCTCGGTTCCAAGCGAGAGATCGTGGGCTCTGCCACTAAGCCTTGCGCAAATTAGAATTTGTAATCTGCCCAGCCGCTGCCATGTGGGGGGCTCGTGGCAGACCGAGTGAGAGAAAGCAATATGCTCTCTGCCTCGGCATCAATTATGTAAACACAAAGAAGCCCCCGCGTCCCCGGGCGTCCAGCCACGACGACGACGACGACGACGACGACGCAGCGGTGCACCCCAAACCGCACAGGCTCGCTATCTCCACTCGCAATCAGGTTGTTGAACAACGGGACTAGAAAAGCTCTTGTCTCAAGAGTGAAAAATAGATCGCCTGATGCTGTGTCGTCTTTTCACAAACATGTAGACACACACACACACACACACACTGGCATGCTTAGACACAAGCAGATTTCCCTTTGCCATCAACCCATATCTTTTTTTTTTTTTTTAAGTAGACACCCATTTAGGCCATGGCATCTGCGTGTGTAGAGATTTCTCTAGCAGTCATTCCATCCTGTGACATTTCTCATTTGGGCCCCTCTTGAATGTCCAAAGGCTGTCACTGATGACAGCAGGCAGCGCCACAGGTGGTACCCAGGTAACAAAGCTCCCTCATGTGACCGAGGTGCGTGTTTAGCCTGTAAACGGGCTATGGTTGCTATGGCGAAAAATGATGAGAAAGGATGGGAATGGTGTGCATGTGTGTGTGTGTGTTTGTGCGAAACTGAAATATAATGGAAAGTGTGAAGGTCATGTTAGCACCATGTGTCATGCGTCATCATAGCATTTGTTGAGGTGTGGTGAATGAGTGTAATTAAGCACAACAAACACACACTCCCTGGATGAGGCTGGAAAAGGGGAGAGGAATTCCAGTGCTGCTGTTTGCGATAATCACCCAGTTATTTAGCACCAAATGGGAGAGTTTTTCGAGGAGTGAGAGGAAGCGGGGTTGGCTGTGTTTCTGTGTGTGTGGAGAGCTTAGAGGAATGGGATGCACGGTGTGAAGTGGGCATAAGTAGAATCTGGACACTGATGTGTGTGTGTGCGGAGGAGTGGCAGGTGGGATGGAGGATTTGCATGTGTTAAGCTTTAGCCGATGCAGGGAGGCGAAGAGGCAGAATAGGAGATTTAGGGCACCTGAATGGAATGATCACTTGCCATTCTCGTTCCTGCTTGCCTCTGTGATAACTTCTTTGGTTTGGATGGGTTGGAAATTTTAGCTCTTTGTTAGAGCAAACAACATCCATAGACCTCAAGGTTGTCTTTTTGTCCAAGATTTTCAATCCGACTAATGGGAGCTTTCACATCTAGAAGGAACAAAAATTCCTTGCAAAGTGGCCTCTGCTATTTAGCCCTAACTCCAGCACAGTGGCCATGAAACAATAATGGTGCTAGAAATACACGTGGCTATATAACAGCCCTCTTCTTTACCAGGTACAGCCATGAAACACCAGAATTCAGGACCAGAGAGTGGCTTTCACCTCTCTGCTGCATTGAAGAAACATCTCCAATCCCACAATCCTCCTGTGTTCATGTGCATGAGTGTGGAGCGGAGAGGAGCCATCAGCTCATCCGCCTCTGCCCAGGCGAGGTCTCTGTCCGTATCTGGGGCCCGCAGGTCCTCCCCCCCCCCCCTCCCCTCTCCTCTCAGCCACAGACAGCACTGTCTCCCTCAGCATCTCACTGTCAAGCTGAAGCTGTGGAAGTGCGCACAACTCCCCACACCTCACAACAGGGCAGACAGGCCCGTCCCCTTCAGTCTCCCATGTTCACACTCTCTCTCTCTCTCTCTCTCTCTCTCTCTCTCTCTCTCTCTCTCTCTTTTTTTGTCTCTGTCTAACAAGTGCATCAAACATATACTCTCTCTCTCTCTCACACATACACACACACATATATAATCTCTCTATAGCCTACACACACACACGAACACACACACACACATTGCGCGCACACACACACACACACAGAGACATACACCAAACTTCCCCACTGCTTGTGTTTCATATATTCCAAACTTCAGCGCTGCCAAATCCCTGTCATGTAGTTATCCATTTTCTTGACCAGGTTGTGTCTTTAATTACCCATCCAGGTGAGGAGGACTCCATTCCCGTCCTACCTGTCGCCATCAGCCATCATTACCATTCTCTCCTTACAGACCAGAACCGCAGTCAGATGTCTCGACTCCTCACGCACATCCCACCTCTTTCCACTTTTTCTTTTGTCTTTCTATCTTTCTCTCCTCTCTCTCTCTCTATCTCTCTCTCTCTCTCTCTTTCTTGAATTTCCCCTTGGGGATCAATAAAGTATCTATCTATCTATCTATCTATCTATCTGTCTACCTATCTATCTATCTATCTTCTCTCCTCTCTCTCTCACTCCAGAAGGGAAAGGTCTGGCTGTTGGGTTTGATGGGATAGACAGACCTGTCTGTGCTGCGTGCTGCAGGGTGTGTCTGGCACACGCTTCACAGGACAGGCGGAGGCGTCCCCGTCCCCCCATCATTACTAACCGTCTCACTGAAGCGCACCGAATCTTAGCGAATCAGTGGAACAAGGTGCATGTAAACGCCCCAACTCACCCTAGCAAAAGGGATCGCTGAGCTTTCCTACCTACCTGCGGCACTGTGAGAGGAAGCAGAGCATTTTCCTTGTCTCTGAATAGTTTATTTATGGTCTAGTGTTAAATGAGGTCTCATAATTTCATTAACTGTGCTTCTGTTTTTGTCTGGGAGACAGTGTGTGTGTGGTATAGAACCTTTTTAATAGTTAGGTGAATGTCTCATTGATATATTTCTACAAGCAATGCTTAAGACATTAATAATCACATAATGCCCAGGGTAACAGCCAGAGATGTATTTTCAGGGGGGGGAAACCGCCTTATTGAATAAATCCTTATCATTAGTCGCTGGCGACTCTATCACACACACACACACACACACACACACACACACACACACACACACACACACACACACACACACACACACACACACACAAACATACACACACATACACCCTCACGGGATCAAAAGAGTATATATACTTATACACACAAACACACACTCTCTCTCTCCCTCTTACATGCACACACACAAACACACTCACTCACTCACTCACTCATTCACTCAAATATAAACAGGCTTCATCAAATGTAAGCTCTACAGAGTGGAGGATGCTTTTTCCAGATGGGTGATGCGCCTGTAATGCCTGCCAGGGTATCGCCTGTACCCTGCTGTGCAGGAGAAGGTGCTTTCTTGGAAAGGCTGGAGCTGGCTGGCTGTGGCCCAGGTCTGTCCATAAAGCTATGCAGATTGAAGTATGTTTCTGTGTATCACCCTTCTTGGTTGCTCATCCCCTCGCTCATATCCAGTGATTGATGGAAACTCCCCTTTCCCCACCTGCAGACGAGCCGAACCTCCGGCCTAAATATACACAAGGCACTGACATATGGGAGGCGATGAATGTGTGTGCACCCACAACGCCCATCTCTTTGGTTCTCAATCTCAGCTCTTTTGTGTGCACACAAGGTCTGTTATTCCCCCACAAACACAGCCCTACACAACGGCATGTCTGACTACAAAACACTATCATCGCTCTTGAAAGCCTCCATGGAGCCACTTTGGGGTGGTAAAATATGGCAAGCATTCACATTTGGATGTAAGTGTGTGTGTGTGTGTGTGTGTGTATGTGGATGTGGGTGTGTGAAAGTTGGGGGCAAACTGATAATTTGATCCTTTGGGAGATAATCCCACAAAGAACCTCTTTGAATTCAATTGTAGTTCTTCTTCTTTTTACTGCACGTTTAATGTGTGTGTGTGTGTGTGTGTGTGTGTGTGTGTGTGTGTGTGTGTGTGTGTGTGTGTGTGTGTGTGTTAGGCACCGATTCCACCAAGCACCGCCCTGATGCCAGAGCGGGAGCTGGCGGTTGCCTGGTGTTGGTAATTAGTGTGTGTTCTTTAGCAGCTTCTCCTCTCCATCCAGAGCAGCCAGGAAGCTGGAGGCTAACTGCTGCCGGGGGTGGAATGTTTTATTTCCAAACACATTTCATAAGCAAACAGCAAACAAAGCTCTCTGATGCCTCAGCCTCAGCCTCGCCCACAGACCTGGGAATGGTCTCACAGCTCCTCTCAAGGATGACACAAACGAGTGATCGTTTACATTAGCGATAGCTGCTCATCTGTTACCATAGCAGCAAAGGTGCACGCAGTGTGGTTCAGGGAGTGGTAATTATCAGATTTTCTTTTAAGGTTTGCCAGGCAAATACTCCTGGATTACTTTAATGATTGTTAATTGTGTATTTAACTGAGAGTTAAAAGAGCAGAGAGCTCTCCACTGATACTGATTGGCTTTAATACTGTTCACTTCCTGCCATTCAACAGGAGCGGGAAGAGTGAGCGAGAGAGAGACTGACCACACAGACGTCCAGTGTCCACTCGGATGAGCATATATCAACATGCAGAGTAAGAGCACCACCTTTCTCAGCAGGCCTACAGCTCCGCGCAAATGAGTCACTCAAGGTTCTCTTCGTTCCGAACAGCAGCGGTGTACCAGGGATATGAGGTCATTTTTATACATGTATGCGCACGAGAGGATTTGCTCAAAAACATTCAGATGGTTGAGTCAAAACACTGTGGAGCATCCTCTCTGAAATGTAATTTTAGTAATTTGCAGTTACTCTGCCAGAAGAAGAGAGGTCTCATCGCTGTGATTGAAAATATTATGCAATAACGGTAAACAAATCTACTCAGATATGATTTAGTCACTAGTTCAAATACGTTTATTCAGTTTAGCAAAGTGTCTAGTATCATTACACACACACGCAAACACACACACACACACACACACACACACACACACACACACACACACACACACACACACACACACACAGGCTCTCCAAATGATAAACTATACTAATCTTTCTCACACTTTTGATGGATTTTTATAAGTTTGACTATGGTAGAAAGTAATGTGCACATTGGCCTATGTAAAAGGTGATGAAACAGTCATGTGAAAGGTGACTTGTAGAGATGGGGGCAGTGCACAGCCCAGCTGCTCAAACTAACTAGCTGTTCCTCTTTACAGCTTGACCCTCTAACCTCTGGGCATGCTCTTGAATGAAGCAGCTCTCATTAAAGGCAGCCGGGTGTTCCACACAAGGCTCAGCCGACAGTAGATGTACTGTACTCTTAAACAGTGAAGTGGCTCACGTCTCCACAGACCATTGTGTTTAAATGGCCGTGAACTTTAATTCCTGCATTCTTTGCCTCTTTCATACACACCTTTTAATAAAGAGGTACTGATGCAAAAAAAAAAAAAACAAGTGGGAAATATGGGTGTAAATGAAGAAAACGCTGGTTGTTTTTGATAATAAACTAAAGACAAGTGGAATATGGAGTCATATGTTAGTGGAGGCCATATGAACACAATGCCCTGTGACAGAACATGGAATGTTCCATTACTTTTTAGATCATCAAGCATTATTGGAATACAAATACACATTTTAGTTTGAGTACTGATTCATTCTGTCTCACCCTCTCTGCATTTATATTGACCAAGGCGCATGTTACACTAACCCGTACCTGTTATTCTCTCCTCAAAGTGACAAAACCTCTCCAAATGTTAAAGGAAAGTGATTGTTTTCTGAGATTCAGTTCCACATAGATACACAACCATTGTCTTGCTCTCACCCACTCTTTCAAACTTACAAAGACAAAGTAACCTAACACCAAATAAAAAAGTAAAGGGCAGATTTTCATTTTCAGAGTTTGGTTTTTAATCATAATATCCAATTTAAGATGAATATTGTAAAAAAAAAAAATCTCTTAATATTAGAACACTGTTCTTCTATCCCATTTCTGTCTTCGCAGAACTGAAGAATTGCATTACACAATAATGTAGGTGTATTTTTTAATATTTTTTTATTTGACTTGTTTTTCTTAAGTGCAATTTTACTTTTGAAGAATGTTTTTCGCAGAAGTGCCTTTGAATAAGACAAGTTGTTGATTGCCTGGCAAAATAGTGTGTGTTTGTGTATGTGAGTATGTGCATGTGCGGTGTGTTCATGTGCGTGTGTGTGTGTGTGTGTGTGTGTGTGTGTGTGTGTGTGTGTGTGTGTGATTAAAAATGAATAACAACAGATTTCCTTATTAATGTCTTGCCATAAATATGCATGTGCTTTTCCCTCTCTGAGCAAGATGGAACAATATCCTACTTTTTATCTGCGTTTTGAATTTTTCATCTGGGCCCAAGCTGAATATTTAGAGAGTTTTTCCATAATTAATCAGACCCTTTTCCCCTCTCAAAATATTGTGTTAGGAAGAGAGGCTCTAGCTGAAAACACGGAAACACGTCAATACCCTCCTAATCACCTTCACTGACCTCTAAGACCCCCGACTCAGCACTCTACGATACTGCCCATGTTACGTAAAGCTTCCGTCTTGTACAGACATGCATGTTTACTCTCGCTTTGTCGGTCGTCCTCTGTGGTGGAGGTGGTGCTGGTGACCCTGACCTTTTGGGCTTTGTGGGGGGAAAGATTGCGATCCCTTCAGACGTGTAATAGTGGAATGATGGATGGAGACAGATTCCAGGCGACCTGTGAAGGGGTGAGCTCACTGGCACGCAGCAGGACTCACAGATTCCAGATCTGCTTGACGAGCTGAGAGCTGAGACTGGAGACAGAGGATAGGTTGTCGAGAATCCACGAGAATGTCAAGAATCCACTTGTTACAATTAACAATAAAATGATTAGTTAGTATTGCCAGTCTAGCAGTAGTCCTGTGGCGCAGCTGGGGGGGGGGGGGGTAGGGTGATTCTAAGGGCCCAGCACTAAGGGGACCCCCCCAATAATTCTATATATAATCGGGGGGCCCAGAACTATTGTCTATCATAGGGCCCAAATTATCTAGCAGCGGCCCTGCCTGTTACTGAGCTATTGAGGGAGAATCAGCTGTTTGGCTATTTGCCTGAGCTATGCTGCTGTGTACCTAGTCTATGGTGTATGTTGTAGTCATGTATGTAACTGTGTTTTCCTTAAAGTAGCACAATGCAGTTCTTTTACCTTAAAATAATGCCTTTAAAGTAACACATTCTGATGCTACACTGATTCATAATACGGAAAAATGAAGTCTCTGACATTGCCAATGTGCACCCTGGAATGCTTGATATTGCGCTACCACTACCATTGTACCGTTGTTGATCAGGTAGGATCATGACAAATTTAGTCGTTTTTTGACAAACTGGGTACCATCGTAGCGCTACATTGTGTTGAATATTGACGCCAAGGCAAGGGCTCGGGAAGGTGGGTGCTGAGGGTGCTGCAGCACCCCTGCTCGCAGGAGATAGATTTTTAACATTTGTTATATAGCCTATATTTTCAAATAATTACTAATTCGCTGTCTGTCATTATTTATATTTGTGTATGTGAAATGATGAGTCAAATAGCAAAAAAGGGTTATGGATTAGTTGGAATATAGGCTACTAAAAATGAACAGTTATAGAGATCAACGTGAACGTGAGTCAGTTACTGTAAGAACCATAGCGTGGTTTCAGCTATGTGATAGCCAGAGAATGTCTAATCTGTAAACGGGCTCTGGTGATAGCGATCAAGTGTGAATGTGTGTGTGAAATGATGAGTCAAATAGCAATGGTTTTGACGATCAGAAAAGTAATTTTCCTTAGCTATACTGAAATAGGCTAATGATGTCAAGTGCGCTTCTGTGGGTTAGGGTGGGTGCAGTGGGGTCGGAGTGCTGTCGAGGAACATTGGAATTTGTGGCTGCCCAGGACGTAGATAGATAGATAGATAGATATACTTTATTGATCCCTAAAACTTTTCTCTATCACCCGCACACTGCACTAAAATGATGTATTTAGCAGTCAAAATCCGAAACATGTCCAGGAGGGGAGAAATCGTCGGACATCCATTATTTTTGTTATTCAGCACCCCTGGTCAAAAATAGGTTCCCGCGCGCCTGCGCCAAGGGGCATAAATATAAATTCCTCCATCATGTTGCTTTAACCATGCTAAAGTCTGTGCTACAGCCATTTAAACTATTGCTTTAACCTCTCACCTCTGCATTGTGAGAGCAAAGAGCTCAATTGTAGATTGAATGAGACATTGGTTCAGAGCCTGATATTTGACTAGTTCTTGATGTGACTGTCTTTTATTATATGAGTTATTTTCTAGGTGTCTTTTGATGCATGCATGCTTTTACAAGGATACAAGGATACAAGGAAGTTTATTGTCACATGCATATAGTTACTGGAAGTAAGAAATGCAGTGAAATTATGTCTGGTGTCTTTTAAGAACATTGCACTCTTCAGCTCTGTGATGTTGGTGTAGAATGGTTCTCAACACAAGAAATAAAATCAGTCTGTCCACCATTTCATCTGTACACTATTCACGTCTGGGCTCCCTTTTGTGTTTTTTTAACTTGCTGAGTGCACCAGGGCATCTTTCTTCCCAGAAAAAAACCTTTGCATTGTAGAGAATAGCTCAGAGTTCAATCCAGGTACCCAAAGTATGGCTTTAAGTGGCACACACAAATCTTTCTCACATGCCTTTGCTCTGGGCTTACATTGCCTCCTTTTAATGATGTATCATTGATGTGACTGTAATGGTCCAGTTACAGGGTCATTTTCTGTGGTGCATTGTTTGATAAATCCCAGGGTGGAGAGCTTGGTATGGAGGTTATTGAAGATGTTGACAGCAGAGCATCATCCAGTGATGGCCCAGCCTCCACCCCCAACCCAAAATACACCTCCACCCTTGCTCTGCAGAAAAAAAAAGGATTGTTGGGATATTAACGTACATGACACGGCAATGGCAAAGCTTTTGTGGCAGTTTAAAGTTTGAAGCACGCAGAGTGCCTGTGTCGACATTCCTGCTCTTACCAAGCAGCTTTTATTATTGATAGACAATTATGCTCGCATCCTCTGTGCGAGTTCCCCCACAGTGCACACAGGGCACATTCCCCTCAGTGGAATTAATTTAGCTTCATGCCTAATGGTAGATCATTAAAGGCTCCAATTTGCTTGTCATGGCATCTGCTGTTGATGCAGTGTGAAGCTCTCTCTAACACGCAGCAAATTGAAATAGGCCCGCAATTTGATACCTCCACCCATTAAAAAAAAAAAAAAAACAGCAAAGTGTCTGTGTTGTTGTGCTGTTTTCCAATTCCCGTTCCCTCGTTTGCCAACTCGTAAGGCCCCAGAGGGTGAAATTGCAGTGGAGATTTCAGGTTTTTTTACTTTGAATGATCTGTGCCGTCGTTGGCCGTGCCATGCGTGCGATGGCTTTAATGCTAAGAGGCCTCGACGACCGTAAAAAATCCTGTCTGGGAGCAATGCCAGCGCCGGACACTCAAGTCCTCCTGAAGTGTAATCAAGTGTGGACAGTTGCCTGGGGACTGAGGAGGTGCTGATGGCCATGCTGATTTTTCGCATGTGGGCGGCAGATCTGCTCCAGATGGTGTTTTCATCGTCAGGTTCGTCTCCTCAGCCATCTCAGTGCATTTTCAAATTAAGGATAATCTTACCTCTGTGAGTATGCCTGCACGTGTGTGTGTGTGTGTGTGTCTGTTTGTGTGTGTGTGTGTGTGTGTGTGTGTGTGTGTGTGTGTGTGTGTGTGTATGTGTGTGTGTGTGCCTGCCTGAGTGAGTAAAAGAGTGAGTGATTGTGTGTATGTGTGTGTGTGCATTTGTGTGTGTATGTGTATGTATCACTGTATGTGTGTGTGTGTGTGTTTGTGTGTGTGTCTGCCTCAGTGAGTGAGTGAGTGAGTGAGTGCATGAATGTGTGAGTATATATTTGTGTGGGCGTGTTTTGCATGGGCACAATTAACAGAATGCCTCAGTGTAAAGTGATATGGCAAAACAATAACGTGAAATATGCGGCAGCTATTCCCTCTATCAGAAGACCTGGTCTGGAATCACAGCCGTGAGAGTGGCAGTGTGGGAGATCATGATGACTAAACACTGTAGTAAAACAACAGCAGGGAAATGAGGGAGAAAATCATTTAGCAGCAAATTTATAGCACAGAGACGCCATTAGTATTCTTTATTAAACAGCAAATATTTATTCACATATTTTAAAGACAAATGTGTTTTTATTAATGGAAATCTAATTATGTTTCACAGCCACAGCTGAGCCATTAGAGTGAATAGTGCTGCACTGTGCACATTCCTTAGGCTTTTAATTTGCCCGCCTCTCATTTATTTTAAACGCATGAATTTAAATGTTGAGGTGGATTTCAAATCTCTCCTTTATAGCTTGTAATAGGAAACTAGGGAAAGTCTATGAAGTGTTTAAGCAAACATATAACAAAAAGTGCCCTGACAGATATTGACACAAGTGTCAACGGTTCTCCAGAAGGAGGAATTACATTGCTCTTTTGCCTTACTGAGGAGTCATATCGTTGGCACCTGGCAACACATCAGCCACTTTTGTCAAATTCGGGCCTCTCGAGAAGGACGTGCTGATAAGTTATACTGACCCTTGGGAGACCTTTTATGTCATCCTGCCTCCCCATCCTCCATTCCAATCTATCACTGCCCTCGCTGGCCGAGAGAATTTATGGGGGGCGGAGAAGAGCCGTCCGCCTCTGAAGCAAGCCTGTGAGCCTTGTGCCTTTTGACACCACGAGGCATTTTGTCAATCAAGAAAACACATCTCTACTCTGATCACACTCTGGTTATTGCCTTACAGAGGGGATTACCTGCAGTTCAACATGTGGTACATGCTGACACCACAATCCCTGCAGAGTTATAGTTATAGTATAAGTTATAACTTACAGGCCCCCCGTAATTCAAGATGGCACCTTTATGACAACAGATTCTGACCCAGATTGTTATGTCCATGTTGCACTAGGGGGTAATGCGCTGGTGAGTTGTACCCTTCACCTTGTTTCCAAATGAGGAGAATTTGAGGTGGTGCACAAGTGCTCTCCCAGGTACAGTTTTGATAGTTTTCATTTGACGAGCAGGTTCTCCGTCAGAGCTCCTCCTTCTTCTGCTTGCCAAGTCTTTCAAGACCTCCATCCTTCTGCAGCAGTGCCTTCTTCTCTCCCTATCCTAGGTCATGGGGCTTTTGGCCCGTGTTCAGTCAATCAGAGGTAGACGGAAGGCCCCGGCAGAGAGCGTGGGAGGCCGGACAGACAGCGACAGCAACTCTGGGCCGAGTCCTGGCTTCGGTCCTGGCTCTGGCTACTGCTCTGCTCTGCTCCGCTCTGCATGAATGTGCCTGGTGCAGCGGATCAGAGCGCACACGCTCCCTCTGGCAGAATAAGAGGCAGAGTCATAAATAATGCACTCAATAACAAGCCATAGACTCTGCCACATGAGCATGTTCTGGCTCAGAATTCACGCGCTTTATTAAAAGAAAATATCCTCTTTATTTATTTATTATTTATTAATGTGTGTGAATCTGAGCAATCTCAATGAGGTGTGGAGATTAAGTCAAATCAAAGCATTGGGTAAAAGTTATACATGAAGTCATTTTTATACGCTGTTCCAATTTCTCGTAATTGCGCGCACTGTCACTTGCACTTGCTCTCTCTCTTTCTTTCTCTCTCTCTCTCTTGGCCTCATTCCTCCTCTCTGTCTGTCTCTCTGTCTCTCTCATGGTATATGATCAGTAAACATTTGCCGGCAGCCTGATTCATCGGGATCGTTTCCTGGTAGGGCTCCAGCAGCGCTGCATGAATGTGGCGAGCCTGTCGTTCCTGGGAGGGCAGGTGGCAGACGGAAGGCGTTCATCCGCAGACGCTGGCGTAGTCTCTCGCTCTCTTCCTCTCTCTCTCTCTCTCTCCGTCTCCCTCTCTCGCTCTCCCGGGCACACGCCAGGTCTGGATGGCAGCCATGGCATGGCCCTACCGGGGATGCCTCAGCCGTGCTGGCGCCGGCTGCCCCTGAGATGGGTCACTGTGGGAAGAGATGAGAGAGAGAGAGAGGGGTGGAGTGGAGCGGAGCTGGCCTCAGGTGTCTCCTGCTCGTCATGCACCTGCTCAGGACTGCAGCAGGCGCAGGACTGGGGCTGGCGTTATGGTTCTGACCTAGTTTGAAGAACCCAGTGCCCCACCTGCCAGCTACACCACCCTAGTCACACACACACACACACACATACACACACACACACACACACTAACTCCACGCTGAACTTTCACAGCTATTCTACTTGGTGCCAGCGTGTGATTAGTAGTAAACTGTAATTATAGATTATGGCAGATGTAGTTTACATTTTATGGGTCAGGGAGAGGACTTGCTTCTGTGTTTGTTTATGTGAGTGAGTGTGTGTGAGTGAGTGTATGTGTGTGTGTGTGTGTGTGTGTGTGCGCACGCGCGCGCATGTGTGTGTGTGTATGTGTGTTTGTGTGTGTGTGTGTGTGTGTCTGTGTCTGTGTGTCTGTCTGTCTATCTGTTTCTCTGTGTATGTCAGCAATATGTATTTGTGTGTTGACCTGCGTTGAAAGAAAGATCCAGATTTATTGGGTCACAAAGACTTATATGTCAATCAAGCCAGGGACAGCATTCATCAGCATGGAGCACTGGTGATGATGAAACACCAATGTTTTGATTTATTAGCAGACAGATCGAGGAGGAGGAGGTAGGAGAGAACGAAGGATAGAGAGAGAGAGACAGAGAGAGAGAGAGAGAGACGCCTAGGCACCCCTTAGCAAATCCACTCAAGTAGGTGGTGTTGCTGTTGGTTGGTGGTGGGGGTGGAGGGTGAAGGGGTCTCGCAGTGGAAAGCCTGGAAGGGGTCGAGCCTCTAAAAAAAGCCCCCTTCAGACGCGTCCCCTGACAAGGGGGCAGGGGGTGGTGCGAGTCCAAAATAAAACGAGCTGCCCTCGGCCCCAGCGGGACAGAGGTGAATGCGTGCGGCTGGAGCTGGTCTCCAATACTGGGTGGGGTTTTTCTGCTGTTCTGGTTCTAGCGCCCTGCAGGCCAGGGATTTGATCAGGCCAAACTGTGGGATTCTACCTGCTGATCATTCTCTGTTTCTGTTGCCTATCTGCAAGGATTCGGTGAGTTGCACTGAGTGTCAATATGAGGTCCTTTACTTCTCAGATATGTGCCTTCTCAGATACAGTATGTGTCCTATGAAAGTGCTCAAAGGGTAAATTTGAGATGTTATTTTCTGATTTGTGCCTCTAATCATTTCAGCAGTCATAATATGCACATGAAACTTGGCCTAAATATGTTTGAGCAGTTGCACTTTTTACAGAGCACTGTGTGATTACCAAGTAACATTACAAAGCAAATGTCTGTAAAATGATTGATCTGATGCTGATCTCTCATGCTGGCTGCATTTGGCTTGGATAATGGAGTCACAATCTCTCTCTCTCTCTCTCTGAAGAGCGGGACTGAGACTGAAGCAGCTATTTAACAAAACATTTCAGGGGCTTGGCACAGTGGGGAAAATTAATAGCAGAGGACGTCCTAAACAGAAAATAAATAGACATTAAACACAATAGTCAGCAGAGCTCCCAACAATTTCAAACAGGTCCCACAATGTTCTGAAAATTCAATAACCATAAAATGTGGAAAAAATGGCATCATATCTCACATTCATATCTCACTTACCTCTCTGTAATCAGCATAACTGGTGTGACCACTTCTAAGACAGGTGAGAAAAGAGTGAGGTGTGTGTGTTGAGGCCAGGCGTTGATGGACTGTCAAACTCACCTAAAGGAAACTCATGTTCCAGGCCATCTCTTGCTTGCTGCCATTCAGAAACATGACCCCTCGGGCCAGCGTCGTTTAAAATAAGGCCGATGTATTTTTGCAGGTACTTGGCGCCTAGATTACTTCACTTTCCTGTTACGTGAGCTCTCAAAAATGTACTTGGCTCGTCACCAGATAGCCCGAGACTCCTAGTCACATTTGTTGGCATCAATTCCCACAGACCACCCTATGACACAGATGCATGTTCAGAAGAAGTACAGACACCTGTGTTGCAAATCCAGGACCTGTTTACCTGTGTGCTGCTCCTACCATGACCTCCTGACTGCACTACATTTCCACTTGCACATCCAGATTGCACTAATATTATATGCGATGCACTTAGAGATGCATTAAGGAAGCTGATTATTTTGGGAGGCCGGTATGCACCCCACATCCCTCTTGACAGGTTGATAGGTTTACACGGGCATTCCGGTCATGACTGGGCGGCTAAAATCAGGGGGGTTAGAGTGGGTGGTGGTGGTAGTGGTGGTGGTGGGGGGGTGGGCTGCTTCAGCTGATGGGTCATAGCAGAAACATTTAACATTTCCCGACCAGAAAATCCTGCCTTGCCAGGAGACTGCTGTAATATACTTACTCGCTTGTAGACTTGGTGACATCTTCTCAATCTGGGCTGCATGCGATGGAAAGGGCAGCGGCAGAATCACAGAAATAAAAGGTGCGCCAGAGTCCAGATCGTCTTTGATGACACTAATAACTCGTTCTCTCCCTCTCTAAATCTATAGCTAGTGAAAGATATCATATGGCAATAAGTGCTTTTCTTAGCTCCATCAGCAGAATAATAATGGTGATGATGAGGGGGGTAAGAGGTTTTTCTCTGCCCAGTAAATAACCGGTTTCATGTCGAACTCCCAGATTTGTATGGTGCAATTGAGAGTCAGACCCCATAATGGTGAGGTTTAATACTGTTTGATCTGGAGACAGAGCTAAATTATTTTAGAAGATGTCACAGTGTTGCTCCGTCTAAGCCTTGTTTCCATTCATCATGATGGGGAAAAGACACAGATTATCAGACATTTCTGACTATCTTTAATGGCGCTCGCTGAGCATCTCTCATTCAGTTTGAAAAGGGCAGCCACTCTCTGCCTAGGTCTGCTTTTGATATCTGGAGCAGCTTTTTAAATTTCATTAATCTCTGATTACATCTTTGATGTTGCACATGAATATCAAAGGAATAGTTTTATTCATGATTTGTTTTAGTATTGGTGCATATATGAACTCAAAAACTCTGGTGAAGATTTGTTTTGCAAAATGGACCTACATCAGAATGTTGATAGTGTTCTTTAAAAGCATAAATTGGTACAGAATCTTTATAATTAATATAGAAGATGATTTCGTTGTCCCATTTATAGGTAATTGCAGCAAAACGGCTCCATGAAAATAAGCTTAACTGAGAGAAGGATGTTCTATTAACATCTCCAAATAAAATGTGTTACCTCTTAATTATGAAACCTCTCGTTTGGCTGCTCCTATAACAATCAATTAAATAAGCAGCGAAGGATTTATCATTCTTTGTTCAAATCAGACAGCGATTAAGAGACTGAGGCCCCTTCCAAATTCATCATGTCAGCAATAAAATTATGTTTTTAGTCACAAAGGGCCTCCAGGCTTACTGGGCTCAGTTAGCTAACATTTATGGATATGATCTGGCTGTCCAAGTCTATACTCTTTAATGACTATTCCATTGTTGGTGACACTGTTTCTCTTATTAGTGTTTCTCAGTGTTTATCACTGATTTAAGTCATTGCACCATGTTGCATTTTTGAATGTGAGGGGATTTAAACATGACAGCTAAAAGGCCTGCAGACAACTCTCAATGTCTTGTTTAGCAAATAATGACCACTTTACATTCTCAGGGGCAAAATCCCCTTATTTAGTGACTGATAAAAAACACAGATCGGTCATGTCCCTTGTGTATAAACTACAGAGATACAAACCAGCCGAGCCGTCAGAGGGTGAGCCAGCCGAGGCCTCACCCAAACAAACTTAGACGCACCCCTGCAAGCCTCCTTAACCACCCACCCACCTCCTGTGCGCGTAATGAAGAGCCATGGCAGCGCCGGCGTAGCGCCGAACACTAATGTGCTCTCCATGGGTGTGGAGACGGTCCGCGGTGTCAAAGCCTCATTACCTTAACAACATTTTTATAGCCCAGAGAGCCACATCAATCTATATTCCCCCCTCTGTGTAATTGGACAGCCACTGGGTCTGTTTGTAATTGATTTGAATAATGCTGCTGTTTTTATTGGGAACGGCAAGGTAGGGGAGGCACCCACAATGATTCACGAGCGCACGGCTCCGGCTAAAAAACCTGGCAACGTCCGCTCTGAGTTTTTAGTGCTGCGGCTATGTATAGCGGAGGAGGATGGTGACGGCATGACCTCATCCACTGACAGCATTGGAGGTGCCGAGCTGGTCTGTAAGTGGCAGGCCGAATGAAGCCTGTGGTCAAAGTTGGGCTTACGTCAGATGCCCCCCTCTGTCCCCCCAGGTAAACATGCAAGATCTTTACCTCTTTAAGCCTGGCCCCTTGATAACATGTTATTTGAGGGCTAACATCTCCTGTAACCCCAGTTTCCAAGAATATGAGCTCCTTGTAAGGTGCTCGGCTATATTTAAAAACTTGACATTAGCTTATGCAATATGTGGACTGTGCTCTGCAGTTGAAATTGATAACATTCATTGTTTGGACACCCGTCTCTGGTATATCATTCCTTTGTGCCACAGCAATTTAATGTCTTCAATGCATTATCAAAAAATGTGGGGCTTTTGCTTTGTGCATTGCAAGACATCTGCAAATTGCCAGATGGTAAACTATATTGATTTCTTCCTCTTACAACCTAAACATGTTTTCACATTTCACAGTGATTTATCCACATCCTATGTGCACAGATCAATATAGAGAAAGCATCGGATTCACATAATGAGCAGTGCAGTTTTATAATCACCTTAAATGAGAGGCATCATTTTATGTGCTCCGTCTATGAGCGCTGCTCTTTTATGGGACTGTATACTGACACGGTGCTGCTGTTGTCTGTAGCTGCGGGCAGCTCACTGGTCACCAGGGCAGGACTACCTGAGGACGCAGAGGACCAGGGGAGCGGCGCTCTCTCAGAACCCATCCCACTGAAGGACCGCATGGCCATGTATCAGGCAGCCGTGTCCAAACAGGACACCTCCAGCTACTCCAGCGGGGTGAGTCAGTCCCATAGCTCGTTTCCGTCTGCCAGACATATTCGGGGGGGGGGGGGGGGGGGGGTTTTGGCGGCAGGGTGGGCAAGGGCCCCTAAATCTGCTCCACTAGATGCAGTGGTGCCTGAGCCACTCAGGTTCCTGTTACAGTTCAGAGGCTGGTTTAATAAACCCCCTTTTAGTTGTCCAAGTTTGTTTTTGAAACTCAGCAGTCCAAGTGCTGAGTAAACATAGCACCATTTACACAACAGCCCTCGAGCAGATTCTCTCTTTTCCTTCAGACATGCTGGGAACTATAATAGTTGACAGTTGAGCTAGAACTGTCTTGCTGTTGTCTTGTACACAGCACGTTCAGTGACGCACACAAATGATTTATTAATGTGCCCATTGTTGCTCAGAATCTTGGAAGGCATTTAGAAATGTACAATTTCATTTAGATGCTCCAACTGAACAGAATATTGAAGTAGCACAAAGCTCTGAGGATCTTTTGGATATCGCTCATGAAGCCAGTGCAAGGGATGCTAATCGTACCTGAGAGCCAAGAGCTAACGAGACGTCACCAGTGAAGAGTGGCGTAATATAACCCTGGAGCTTAGTTTCTCTTTAGCAACACTGAGGTCTGTGTTGTGTCCAGTAGTAGAGTCGAGTGGCTGTGACATCCTTATTACAAGCAATGATGATGGCATTGTCATGCTTTATGAGTGGAATGTGATGATGACAGCTGACCCCTGGAGGGTTCCTTGGCCTTGCAGATGGCCAGAAAGCTGACACTCACTGGACAGAGGCCTAAAATAGTCAGGACACAACATGGTGGGATGCAGATGCCCCCTGCAGACTAACCTTGGACATCAAAATTGCCATACCAAACACACATCAATACATACATATGCACACACACACACACACACACACACACACACACACACACACACACACACACACACATGCTAACTGCATCCAAAATAAGCAAACAAAAACAAAGAACTGCTGTTGTGCGCTGATTGGCAGATAAAACAAACATGCCCTGTTTTCAGACAATGATTGGCAGACAAAGCAAAAGAAAATTGTGTCTCATCATTTAAACATGAAGTGTTTGTTGGCATTCATAGCTGTTTGTATGCAGTTGTATGTATGCAGAAGGAGAGCAGATCAACTGATTCTGGTACTTACAGACAGAGGGAGATGTCTCATTCTCCAATTTGTATATGTGCATAATCAGGGACTCTGTGGAGATGTGGTTGGAATCAGCAGCATGCAAAGCTGCCAGGAGTTAATGATCTTTGCTCTGCTTCATTAGGTCATGGAGGAGTCAGAGGTCTGCTCTTTGCCTGGGGGACTCGCCGGCGTACGGAAACAGTTTGAGGAAATCGCAACAGCACAAAGCTCTGTCACCCAGTTCCAGTACCAGCAGAGAACTATGCAGGTAATTAAAGCCGCAATATGGATGTGCTTTTGTCAAAAAAAGAGCTTACAATCACGACACAAGCTCCTGGTGACTTCTCTGAGCCAGGCTCATTGAATAGCCTGGCAGCAATAGAAAGAAATTCCTTTGTGAAACTTTACAGTAAGCCACTTTTAGTCTGAAAGTCGTGGTTTTTGCCTCTGGGATGTCAGTCAAGCAAGAGAGCACAATGAAGGTAATGGGCTCGACAGAGCAGGAAGACAGAGGAAGGAGAGAGGAGAAGGAGAAAGAAGAAAGGCTAGCTTTCGAATCTATGATTAGCGCCAACGTAATTAGCGGCTCTTGCATTTTGTGACTAATGAAGGGCTATGTCGAGTTCACAAAGCACACACAATGCAAGAGAGAGGCATGGATGCAGCAGGTCAATGGAGGAACAGGCGGACGAATACAATGGCCACCCCGGAACCTGTTTAACTCCCTCTCCTTCCTGCCCAAAGCAAAGCACCCATCCATGGCAGTGTGCTCCAGCACATGCTGTTCCCCTGTAGGGTGCTAAGCCGCACGCGCGCACGCACGCAGCCAGTCAGCGAGTGCAAATCAGTGCGAGTGCTGAATGATGGATGAGCTTCACAGGCAGAGGTGCTCACCTCCTTACTATTCCAATGCAACAACAAGCAGCCCCTCACAAATGTTGTCAATCATGCGTTAGTCCTTGGTTGTTGTGTTCTGCCTGCATTGAAGCAAACTAGAAGAGTGACTGTGTTTTCTCCAGGGACTGCAGGTTTCTTTGAAGCATGAAGGTTTCAATGCACTTGCAGCGGCTCCTGCAAGTGCCCTTTACGCCTAGAAGCTTGATATTTCACTACTGACACTACTACATATAACCGTGTATTACAAAAAAAATGGGGAAAAAGAGCCAGAGAAACTCTGAGAAAACTGGGTGTTATTGTCTCATTTCAGTGTTTCCTGTAATTTTGTGTCCCTTGATTGTTCCCTGTGATGCACTCCTCATCTGCCACTGTCTGAACGTTAATTAATCTCACTCCAGCTGCTTATGGCTCGGTTGTCATTGAGCTGGAGCCATTTCGTGCTGTGCCTGTGTGTGTGTGTGTGTGTGTGTGTGTGTGTGTGTGTGTGTGTGTGCATGTGTGTGTCTGTGTGTATAAAAGAGAGAAAGAGAGAAGGGGAGAGAGAGGGAGAGAGAGAGTGTGTAACTACAGTTGTTTCTTTGACAGCAGGTGTGTCTTCTATTTCACAGGAAGTGTCACACTCATCAGAGGTGACAGTGAAGAGTAACACTAAAGAAAGTGTCCCGCCCCTCATTCAGGCTCAGATGCACCAGCATGAAAAGGTACCACAGCACTCTGCAGAGCAAAACGCATATAATGACCACAAAAAAGGATAATTAGTCTCTAATGACAATAATAGCTAATTGTCACTTCATGTATTCATTTCTTTTTCTGGCTAAGGGGCATTTTAATAAAAGAAGCATAAACCGTTTCTGTCAAACTGTCAGATTATCATACTCACACACAACACCTCAAACAGGAATACAAAATTATACACAATTAATATCACTGTCTCCATTCCATGTAGTCTTTCAACATAATGCAGATATAAAATGAAACAAAGAATGCATTATTGTTTCACATGGCATACTGAGAAAGAACAGCCAAGGCAGCTAAGGTTCAAACTCAGATGTTGTACAAATAACTAACCATGCTCTGTTTCTTACAGACAGTATATAATCAAGCTGTTGACCAGCAAGTGACCTTCAACTCTGAAAACCATGTTGATGGAAATGGTGAGTAGTTCATTCATCATGCCTGTCCTTTTTAGTATATGTACTGTATGAAGACAGATATATATACTACATGTGATTAGAAATGTTATTATAATTAACAGTCAAGCTGTGAATGTTTGTCTTAAGGAACAGTTACTATGGTCTATATTCATACATTTTAGACAGAAATATTAATAATTTTCATGTTCAGCATTCCCTTAACTCACTTAGCGAACATAATTGCAATATTACGCTGAAAGATATGTAAAAATAAGATCCAGGCAAATGAGTAAAAATGTCAAATTTGTCTCTTTCTTTAATCTTTGATTAGTTATGTTTATTGTTATATTTAGTGTAAAATATCACTTTTTGCCAGCAGAGGAGGTTGATGAAGATGATTTATCCAGACTCACTGCCAAAGAACTGGCCCAGCATTTTGAAAAAACCATTGAAGAGGCAACTCCCAGAAAGCAGATTAAGGTATAATAGATGTTCATCCTATTCGTACATGGCACAAGTAGATCTTTGGTTAGCTTAGCTGCTTTATCTTTAACTGTAGCATATTCTAACAATTTGATCAACTAATTTAATCATTTTACTGTATTAGCCTAACACAATAGACACATATGTGACCAGACATGGCAAAACCAGGCGCATGTCTCCCCAGAGACATTTTCAGTTATTCACAGATTCTGAAAGTGTAGTTTCAAAGCTATCCGATGATGTCTCACTCATGGAGATCTGATAATATTTGAATAAGTTGTAGCCATTTTAAAATATACACATCTCAAAGCTACAAGCTGAGAACGGGTTTTCAATTTGACTACTTTCTCCCTCAATCCATTAAGATCAACCCTCCCCCCTGTCACGGTCACTGATTTGTCCGCCAGCAGTGCTAATGACCCATCTAAACTATCTGTAATGGGTTACAGAACCAGTTAGTAGCAATGGATAAAGTAGTCTAAAACAAACATGAGATCACGTTTGCAAACCATGTTATTTTGAATGAACACCCAGTGCAAGGCACCAAGTTGGCAATGGATTTAGCAGGTTTAGCAATGGATAAAATAGTCTAAAACGCGAACTAAACAAACGTGAGATCACGTTTGCAAACCCTGTTCATTTGAATGCACACATGATAAGGCACCCTGCCATCAGTCAAAACAAGACATTCTCGCATTATTCAAATTAATTGCCCACCGAAAATATGTAATGGGTTTTGGCTAGTAGCCTATTAGGGGTTTGCACCGACGTCACGTTCTGGCCGGTAACTATGGTAACCCAGCACGCGCGGCCATATTGGCGATACTCAGTGAATGAAGTACAATGGAGTATTATGCACTTTGGATATCTTACGTGATTGTAGCCGTGTCTAAACAACAGAAAAGCTCATCAAAATGCGTCTAAGATGCAAAGGCATATAGGGCAGGACTTGGACCACAAGAAAAGGCGCGATATTTCGAGAAATTACGGATTATTGGCAGCGCAGATCCATATGAGTTGGGTGAGGGAGACGAAGTACCAAGTTCAACCACAAGCGCCCCCCTTCCTCTGATAACTTCTGGCATTATTGTCCCTTCACCCTGGTTTTTTAATAACTTTTGGAAGTCGATACCTACACCAGATGTTTTTCTCAGTCTGACCTATTCGTACAACCTAAAACACGGCAATAATTAACCATTTTCCTTGACGATGTTAGGGATTTACTTCAGTGCCTAATGCTTTCTAATGAGGCGAGTATCTCCAATATGGCGATGTCCAGATCTGATGACACGCCGTGCAAACCCCTAATGGTGCCAATAGATAACCACAGTAGGTCTACGTTAGCTAGTAGCAATGGATAAAGTTTCTAACACACAAACTTCATCCCCGTCAAATGTAACTGTGGAAATAGCATCTGATATCTTACGATCTAGTTCCTCTGCTGCCAGACCGAGAGATTCTTCCTCATTGTAATTATCTTCGGCTAAGGTGAGCTCTAGATTAGGGATGTTCTCCAATGTAATGAAGTCGCCTTCATCATCAGATTCAGGTAATCTGCAATCCGCTGTGCTTTGTCCATCTCCATTCCAATTGTAAACAAACAGCATGCTGGTTCAGTAAGTAGCCATGAGGTTACTTCTAGCATACAGCTGATTGGCCGACAAAACAAAAGAGCACTAATAGTCACGCCCAATTCAAACGCTGGTTTACTTCCTGAAACTTAACCATTTTCAAAGACAAAATATACAATTTTAAAGCAACCAATGCTGTTATCTGAAACATGGAATTGCTTCTTGAGGACTTCAACTTGCACATTCTGCAAAAAAACGAAAATAACTAATTTTGAAAAAAAAAAAAACCTCCAAAGTCGTTTTTGGCGACTTGCGTCTCTGCGACTTGAGCCTGGTTTTGCCATGCCTGGTCACATGTGTCAGACATCAGCTCTTGATTGATGTGTTTCTCTCCTCCTCCCCCTCCTCCTCCCCCTGAAAAAGATTGATCGTGGTGTCAGCAAGTTTAACTGGTTTCCAGAGGTTAACGTGTGCCATCACATACCCGACTCTGAGGCTGCTGCCCTACCATGTGACAACAACACAGCACAAGAGGAGGCCTCTGCCTGTGCCATCGACTCTGATGACTTAGACTACCTCCCTCCCCCACCGCCAGACTTACTAGAGGAGCCTTCAGACGTCCCTGATGACTTGCCTGCGCCCCCTGAGCCTCTGAACTCAAATGGTCACCAGTGTCCAGTGCACAAGGCCCACCAAGCCAAACAGCGCGAGCTGCTGGAGCTGAAGCGTCTCTGTAAGCACATCCACCCCGAGGTCAGGAAGACCCTGGAGAAAGAGATCTACGAGGAGGAGTTCCAGTGCTCTCACCATCACCACCACCAGCACCACCAGCACCACCACCACTTGGAGACTCACCAGCATGAAGACGACGAGCAGCAGTACGTGTATGAGAACAGCGGCAGCAATGGCAGCCCAGACAGGGAGTACCTGGAGTGGGATGAGATCCTCAGGGGTGAGGTGCAGTCCATGCGCTGGATGTTTGAGAACAAGCCCCTGGACGCCATCAAGGACGAATCGTCCGATACCGAGGAAGGCAAGAATATCAGCCAACAAGAAATGATCGCCAGAGGCGACGTGAGACAGACGGCCTGGATGTTTGAGACTCAGGCTCTGGGTTCTGCTGAACAGAGAAACACGTCCGAGGAAGTTTACAGAGGAGATGTGCGCACAGCTGCCTGGCTGTTTGAAAACCAGCCACTTGATAGCCTCAATCGCATGCACGTTGGTGAGGAGGAACAAACCAAAGAGGTAGTCTTCTCTGAAGAGGTAGTGAAGGGTGATGTCAAATCGGTGAGACATATGTTTGAAAACCAGCTCCTGGATTCTTATGGTGTCACTGAAACTATTGATGAACACCATCTCTTGACGTTGAAGTCTCGGAACGAGGACATCCAAGGTGATGTGAAAATAACCATCTGGAAGTTTGAGACTCAGTGCATGTGTGTGCTCAAAGAGCAGACCGGCGAAACAGTCGAGATTACCTCTGTTTGTCGACAAGAAACCGAGAAGGGAGACGTCAAGACCACAAGGTGGCTGTTTGAGACTCAGCCACTGGATAAGATCAACAGAGACCTTTCCTTTGTTAGACTTGTGTCCGGTGTTTTCAAGGAGGATTACCATCAGGATGACGTCAGCAAATGCAGATGGCTGTTTGAAACCAGGATGTTTGATGCCATACATGATGAGGAGTGGGAACGTTCCAAACTTGAGAAGGAAGAAATTCTTGGAGCTGATGTACGCAAGCACTGCATGGTTTTCGAGACACAGCCGATGGACACACTAAAAGACAACTCCAATGCCAGACCTGTGACCACAGAAGACATTGTTAGAGGTAATGTGAGGTCTGCCAGACACTTTTTTGAAGCAGCCCCTCAAGAGTATTTAAAGGATCTTGCTGAGGTGGGAAAGCTTAAAAAGGCCATGCAAGCTGAAGAAGATAAAGGAGACGTCAGACACCAGAAATGGAAATTTGAAAATCAGCCGCTGGAGAAAATAAAGGATGAAGATGTGGAGGTGGGCAAACTCAAGACAGTGGTAGCATCTGAGGAGGAGAAAGGTGATGTTCGACACCAGAAATGGTTGTTTGAAAATCAGTCGATTGAGCACATTAGAGAGGAGCAGAAAGAGCTGGTTCGCACGGTTAACCAAGAGGAGTTCCACTCAGCTTCTGGCTACAAAGGGGATGTTCGCAAAAACTGTTGGGTATTTGAAACTCAGCCAATGGATACATTGAAAGATGATGCAAATGAGAGACCGATGTCCACTGAGGAAATAGTCAGGGGTGATGTACGATCAGCCAAACACTTTTTTGAAACGGCCCCGGCGGAAGACCTCAAGGAACTTGCAGATGTGGGCAAACTGAAAAAGATGGTGGCATCTGAGGAAGAGCGGGGTGATGTAAGACACCAAAAGTGGAGGTTTGAGAGTCAACCTCTGGAACAAATCAGAGACGAAGAGAAAGAATTGACACGTACTGTGAACCTAGAGCATCTTGATAAGGGGGATGTAGCAAATTACAGGCAAAAGTTTGAAACTTACGACCTAAACAAATATGATGAGACACATAAGATCCAAGTGGAGGGAGTAACCTGGGGTGCAGTTCAATCCAGTAAGGATCGTTTCGAAGGCAACCTAACATATGCTCTGCAGGACAGCTCAGGCCACTATCATGAGGTCAAAACAGTTCGTCGGGAAGAAATAGTCAAAGGTGATGTGAGAAGCTGCCAATGGATGTTTGAAACACGGCCCATCGATCAGTTTGATGAAAGTGTCACCAAGTTACAAGTCATTAAGGGCATAACACAAGAGGAAATTGAATCAGGTGATGTAACAATGGCTAAATGGCTATTTGAAACACAACCTCTTGACGCAATTAAATATTTCAGCAACATCGATGATGAAGAATGCGTTACCAAAGAGTCTGAGGACATTGTGAAGGGTGACGTTAAAACCTGCAAGTGGCTATTTGAGACTAAACCGATGGATGTCCTCTATGATAAGGAGGAGATGAAGAGCGACGCTCAAGAGGTTCACAAAGGAGATGTGAAGTCCTGCACGTGGCTCTTCGAAACTCAGGCTCTTGATGCAATCAAGGAGGATTCAGAGAATGTGCTTAAAGTCTGTACAGTGAGCCAGGAAGATATTCAGGGCAAAGATGTACGGATGGCTCGCTACCTTTTTGAAACAGAGAATCTTGAAAACATCATAGGAGAGGACAACGAGTCTTTCAAGAAAGTAACTGAAATTGACATTCAGTCGGGAGACGTGTCCCATATGAAATACAAATTTGAGACATGTGATGTCATGACCTCAACTTCTGAGGAAGTCTTCCAGAAGCTTAAAACTGCACATGCAGAGGACATCCAGAGAGGAAATGTTGTGAACCATAAGTGGTTGTTTGAAAACCAACCCATTGATGCTATATCTGAGACAGATGAACAGAGAAATACCCGCACAGTGACAGATGTCCAGGGAGGAAATGTGGATAAAGGCCGGTTCATTTTTGAAACATGCTCTCTGGACAAAATTCAGGAGGTGTCCTCTGAGTCAGAGATGACTAGATTACAGAGAATTCTGTGCCAGGAAAATGAGAAAGGTGATGTTAGAAATTATGCCAACATGTTTGAAACACAGCCATTATACGCTATCCAAGACCAAGAGGGACAATACCATGAGGTGACCACGCTCACCAAAGAAGAAGTTCTGAAGGGTGATGTGGTCGGCGCCAGGTGGCTGTTTGAAACAAAGCCTCTTGATTCTATCAGAGACACAGATGAGGTGTACCTCATCAAAGCAGTGACTGAGGAAGATGTTGTAAAAGGTGATGTTAACTCAGTCAGGTATAGGTTTGAAACACAACCAATTGACACCATTGCTGAAGACATGAAAGAGAGAACAAAAACCGTGGAGGATGTCCAAGGAGGGGATGTGAAATCAAATAAAAAACACTTTGAGTCTGATCTGATGTCTCAGAACCTGGTGCGAACAGTTAGTATGAGTGAAATCCACAAAGGTGATGTGAGAACTGCCACATGGATGTTTGAGACTCACACCATTGATAAAATACACGGTGAAAACTCTGATGATGAGACTGAGGTTGCCGAAAAGGAGGAAGACGTTAAAGGAGATGTGAGATCTGCAACAAGGCTTTTTGAAACCACTCCAATCACTGATTTCAATGAGAGAAACCTGGAGAAAACTGAAATCATGGGTAAAAGCATCAAAGAGACCCTTAACGATCTCTTCAGTCATAGAATGGTGGACTCAAAGGGCATACTCATCCAGACGGATGAGATTGGTGATGTCAGAATGGCGAAGTACAACCTGATGAACAGGGATGCCCCTGAGATCCAGAAGGAGGAGGTCATCAGAGGAGATCTCCAGAGCATCATGATGAACCTCCTGAACAGACGTGAATCCACAGAGAGCCGCATCAGGGTGGACACAGACGAGAGAGCAGACATCAACAGCACAGTCCAGCAGCTGTTCAGTCAAAAGGACATCAGCGTTGAAAAGGAAGAAATCATCAGGGCAGACATCAACAGCACGGTCCAGCAGCTGTTCAGTCAAAAAGACATCAGCGTTGAAAAAGAAGAAATCATCAGGGGAGACATTCAAGAGGCCATCAACAACCTCCTGAAGGAGGAGAGCTCCGCCAAAAGTGGTATTCTGCTCCAGGAGGACGAGAAGGGAGACGTCCATATGACCATCTACTCACTTCTCAACAAGCAGGACGACACCACAGTTGAAAAAGAAGACATCGTCAAGGGTGATCTGCAAAGCGCCTTACAGAGACTATACAGCCCAGATGAAGGGCGGTTGGTGAAAATCCAAGTGGATGAGACAGAAAAGGGCAACGTCCATTTCTACTCCACCTGCATCGAGTCAGGAGCAGTGGATTACCTGAAACAACTCCAAGCAAGTTCAGAAGACCTGTCAAACTGCGTGGAGAAAGAAGACATAGTTGGAGGCGATGTCAAAAATACAAAACTTGTACTGCAAAACAATCAAATGCAAATTGAGCGCACAATAGACAAAGATGGCATCGTTCGAGGAGACATTCACAACGCTGTCAAAGTTTTCACGACAGAGCCTCGACTCTCTCTGGAGAAACTACAGAAAGAGGAGATAGTCAGAGGTGATTTGCAGGCTACTCTTCACTCCCTGACAGAGTCCGTAAACCAAAGAGTGATGCTGGAGAAAGAGGAAGTAATAAAAGGTGACATACCTGCAGCTCTCAGGTGCTTGGAGGAAGCCCAGTATCAACCCAAAGATGTGGAAAAACCCGAAATTGTAGCAGGCAACATCAAAGGAGCGCTTAAGTCGCTTGAGGAATCAGCAACCAGCAAAGTTGGAATTGTAATTGAAGATTTAGTGCCTGGAGACATCAAAGGTGCTTTAAAATCACTGGAGGAGGCAAAACAAGCTGTGAGAGGGCTTGAGAAGGAGGAGATTGTTAAGGGGAACATTCACGTGGCCCTGCAGAGCTTGCATGAGGCCTCTAACGAGAGAAAAGTTCTTCATCAAGAAATTGGTGTCCAGGGAGACGTGAGAGGTGCTATTCAGCAGTTACTGGAGCAGCCGGCCTCTCCTCAGCCACAGCGGAGGCCAAGCATTGAAGGTGATGTAAAGATGTCCATTAAATCTCTGTATGAAATGCAAGAGCAGGCACAGGAGGATAAAGAGGAAGTTGTAAAAGGGGATGTTAAAGGCACAATAAAAAGTCTGCTGGAAACGGCAGAGCGGGCCAATACTAAAATTCAGAGAAAACAGGCAACCAGAAAGGTTAGATTCCCGAAAGCCCCGCCACATGAACAGCATGACATATGCTGTACATGTGCCCTGGAGAAAATGAAATCAAATCCCGCTGTGAAAAATCTGAAACCTAAAGGCACTAATGAGTCAGAGAGAAATGCACAGGAGGCCGTTACTGCCCAATCAATCACTGTCAGCACAGAGAAGTCCCAGACAGGCGAACAGACACAGACAACTCTGGTGGAACATAACACAATCACACAGAAACATGGCATTAAGACACTGCGGACTGAGTTCCGGAACCTCAAGACAAATCAAAAGGGAATGATCAAGCTGGACAAAACCAAAGTGAAGACAGAAGTCATACGCGTGCCTCTTACCCCCTCCCCTCCTCCTTCTCTGCCTGAGCTCCCCCTCCCACCCCCACCCACACCCCCAGCACTGCCAGAGTGTGAGCCGTGCCCCACGCCACCTCCTCCTCCTCCTGCTCCTCCTCTCCTCCCAGGCGATAATGACCTCCCTCCCCCTCCTACCCCTCCTCCTCCTCCTCTCTCTCCTGCTTCCTCAAAGTTCGATCTGGACATGTTACCCCCACCACCTACTCCTCCACCTGCTATGATGGAGCTGGATTTCCTGCCACCTCCTCCCTCTCAACAGGAGCTTGAGGCCATGCCATCCCAGACCCCCAATACTTCTGTCAAAAAGGCGAAGAAGATGACAGTCAAAAAGGTCAAAGTCCCTGAACTGTGTAAAGTGCCAAAGCTCGAGCCCGTGGTGCCACTGATAAAACTTAAAAAGCAGGAGTTGAAGGAGGAACAACAGTCTGTGTCACATGTGACCTCGACAAGTGTCAAGACAGTGCAGGAGATCAGTAAAACTGAAAGTCAGAAAAGCAGCACAGTGTCATCCACAGTCACACACACTTCAGTGGCGACGACTAAGCCAGAGTCACCTCTGCAAACTGCAAACATTTCAACGGTGAAACTCACCCCACCTCCCTCACCAGCTCCGAAGCGGAAATCAAAATCAAAATCAAATTTTTCCAAATTCAATACCCCCTTAATTTTGTCCGAGCAAAAATACAAAAAGGAGACAGAAGAATTGAATGCGCCTCCTAGCCTGGCACCGTTTGAAATTCAGATGCACGAGTCAGTCAGCTCTGCTCTCGTAATGCTTTCCACACAGACTCAAAGCACAGAGCAATCAGAGAAGAGCATAGCATTTGATTTCACTCACGAGCACGCTGAAAAGACTGTGACCAAAGCTGAATCAGACACACCATCACATGAATCATCCAAGCACACCGAGCCGTCAGACGTTCCCCCAAGCAAGCCTTTGATCTCTGACATAAATGAGAAATCTCCCCCAGAATCGGCCGTGATTTCCCCGGCTAAACAGAACATTATCTCTAATCAGACTTCTCTTGCTTCGTCAACAGTGCAACACAAAACCGTCTCAGCTAAAAAGCACAAAACTATTACCACCAGCATGCAACAGGTGACCTCGATGTCCTCCATGTCTTCGATGTCCTCCACGTCCTCCATGTCCTCTGTTCAGTCTGTCTCTGCTGTTGACAGCACAACTTTGTTGACAGCCTCTGCAAATGTGTCTACTGATGCGGAACAGTCTGAAACTGGCCTTAAAAATGTCACAAAGACCAAAGTGGAGATCATAAAAGATGTTACAAATCTTCCAAGTAAATCTCCTAGACTTGGCAGGAAGAAAGCTGACAATTCCACAGGCAAGGGACAGGCCAAAGCCCCCCCTGATTCAGGCAAAGAAGTCAAAGAAAGCGGGGATGACAGTGTAACCACTGTAAAACCACAGTCGCTCAAAACAAACGGGCAAAAAGCAAAGAAATCCAAAAAGGCTGCAAAACAGGAGGTGGCCTCGGAGAAGCCACAGGCTGTAAATAAGGATGATAAGGAGGCACAAGACACCGAGGAGAAAAAGATCCCAGAGACAAAAGACAAAGAAGCGAAGGAGGCAGAACACACCAGTGAGAAAAAAATCCCGGAGACAAAAGCAAAAGATGTCAAGGTGAAGGAGATGAATCAAAGGCCGAGTCGCGAGGCCTCTGTCGAATCCAAAGATGGCAAAGAGGGCAATTCAGAGAGCCGTTCGAAAAAGAGGAGGAAGAAGGCAAAGAAGGATAAAGAGGCCGGCGCACAGCAAACTCCTGCTGCCTCCCCTGCATTGCCCAGGAAGGCGGTCAGTGAGAAGTCATCTGAGGTTGTGGTGGTGCAGACACAGCAAGCTGTCCAGCAGGAGCACATTATGGTTCACAAAGAGGAGGTGATTATCACGGAGAGTAAAGTTGAGCAGAGCATTCAGCAACAGGCTACAGTCAAACATCAAAAACAGGCCAAGAAAAAGAAAGGGGAAACAAGCATCCAGGCGAGTCAAGAGAAAAAGGATGAATGTCGAGAAGTGCCAGTGAGAGTTACAAGCAAGCCAGCACAAAAAGAACCTGCAATGTCCTGGGCAGAAATCTCTGAGGCGTCAGACAGACTTGGAGAGGTAGAGAAGTTGCTGGCTCATATCATTGAACTGCAGGGGACTTTAGGCAAAATGGACTCAAAATCTGTGAAGATGCTGCTCAGTGAAGTTCCTGAGTGGCTGATGGGGCCTGAGGAGAGGGCTAATTTGGAGCGCGATGCGGACAAAAATAATGGAGAGAAACTCAAGGACACTGTCGCTTATGTTGAAAATATTGTACAAGCCAAATTTATATCTCTACAGGGTATCCAAGCAACGGTGGAAAAACATGAATCTGAACCCACATCTGAAAAGGGTGCGACACAAAGAGTCTCAAAAATAACCATCGGTTCAACTAAAGTGGAATCTTCCAAAAAGAAGAAGTCTAGGTCACAGACAAAAGAGCTGAACATAGTTCCGGTGAAAACAATCGACCCCCGCGCGCCGTCACCTTCCCTGCGCATGCGTCCTCCCTCGCCCACGTTCATCACCATTCAGTCCACTAAGAGAACAGACTCCCCACAGAGAGTGGCCCCCTCACCTCCCCCTCTCTTCAGGGCAGCCACCCCGCCGACGCCACCCCCTCGCAGGTCGGAGGCGCCCACGTCACGAGTGAGCAGGGCGTCGGCCTCGCCCTCGCCCTCGTCCAACCTCTCCAGATCGGAGAGTCTCACAAGGCTAAGGGAGGCCACTGCCAAACTCTCCCGCGGGGCCTCCCCAGACCCAGTGCCACACCCTGTGCAGGTCACGCCGAAGAGAGCGGAAGTTGTGGCATCCCCGGTGTCGTTTCACCGACAGATCAAAATCGAGGGGAAGACCCCTGAGGTAGAGAAGGCCCCTGAGGTCAAGAAAGCTCCAGAGGTAGAGAGGATCCAGGTGGTAGAGAAGATCCCTGAGGTAGAGAAGATCCAGGTGGTAGAGAAGATCCCTGAGGTAGAGAGGATCCCGGCGGAGCCTTCAGAGTCCCCAGAGGGGGCAGATGAGCTAATGGAGACAGTGTCAGTGAGAGACAAGAGGGAATTCTTTGAAGAGGCCCGCAGAGCAGAGAGAAACAAGACTTACGTGCGAAAGGATCCCATCGACATCCCTGAGCGTTTGGGCCCCGACAACGAGGAGCCAGAGACCGAGAAAGAAAAAGAGGAACTCCCCAGAGTTGACCTCTCTGGCCTCCTTAACAAATTTGAGGCCCCTGAGGAGAAAGTGTATAGGAGAAAAGACCCCATCCACATACCAGAGAGGCTGGGTAGCGAGATGGAAGACGTGGAGACTGAAGCAGAGAAACAAGCCACTCAACAGGAGGAGATGCCGGCGTTCGACATCAAGACTATTAAAAATGTTTTTGAAATGAGTGAGCAAAGCCTCCCTGTCAAAGAGGAAGAAAACAAACAGGAGGAGCTGGATGCCGAAGTGAAGGAAATCACATCGGAGGCTTCAAAGGAGGAAGACTCCCGCGAGACGAAGCCCAGCTCCCAGCTGAACCTGCCTCTGCCTCCACACAAACAAGAGCTAACAGAGAAGTCGGTTGACCCAGTAGGGTTTTCCGAAACAAAAACAACCTCAGAGCAATACTCTGGCATGGACGAATTTGGCAACAGGATAACCGGATCAAAAACCGTAACCTCGGTCTCCCAGCGCTCCAAGAGTGTCAGCGTGGCGCCGCACGTGCCGTTCTCGTACGCCGACGCCGTGAGGAAGAAGGCCTCAGAGGCCGCTCAGGCTGCGGCTGCGGCTGAAGCCGCCAAGACTGCGGCTGACGTCTCCACGGACGAGCTGCTGAAGAACTTCCAGGAGACGTGGAGTGAGAGTGAGATCGTGTTTAAGAGTCTCGGCTACAGCGTCTCTGGGGAGTCGACTTCACAGATTACAACAAAGCAGAAGAAGACTGGTAAACATGCTTGCTGTGCATGGCATGAGTGAAACATTAACTCCAGTCAGTGGTGGAGCATGCAGTGGCCATCACTGTTTGTCACTGACTTGCACACAGATCAATAAACTCAGGGCACAGCTTATGCAATAATTTTACATGAGATATACCGGCTTATGTGACAGAGAAAATTAATAAAAAATGAGAAAATATACATCATAAAGTGCTTATGGGACTTTTAATGTGTGGCTCAATTATGTTTTCTAACCCTGTCTGTGTTGATTTGCTTTGCAGCGCAGCTGCTCTGTTGAATTTATGTATGCATTTCATAACTGAATTCCCAGAGAGGATTGTTTGTGGCACAAAAGCTTTTGCGACCCACTGCTCTACTTCTCTGTTTTATGCACAAGTGATAGTAATGCTGACAGTGAGCCTGTTTGCTTTGTTTCCACTTCAGATACGAGTTCCAAAGTCAGAGCTGTGCACGGCGTGTCGAAGAAGGGTGTTTCCAATGGAGTCTCTAATCGCAGACAAAAAGAACTTCCATAAATCCTGTTTCTCCTGCGAGCACTGCAGGAGTAAATTAAGGTAGGAGAGCATGTGGCATCAGTTTAGCACACAATGCATGGAGAATTATGGCATTAACTACTACATGACATTATTTCTAAATGAAGTCAAGTTATTAATTATATCCTTGTGTTTGACAACATTCTTTGTAGCCTTGGCAACTACGTCTCTCTCCATGGACATTTGTACTGCCCCCCACACTTCAAACAGCTCTTCAAGACCAAAGGATATCTTGATGAAGGATTTGGACAAAATTATCTACTGGATTTGAACAGCTCACGACACCAACTTCATAAAACAGACAGCACCAGCATTATTGTCCCCACTGAGAGAGCAAAGTGGAGATACTCACAGAGCAGTGTCTATTCGACAGACAGAGAGAGTCTCATCGCCACCACTGACAAAGAAACAGTCAAACCAGCGGGAAAAACAAGTCACAATGCCAGCAAAATATCCCTGACATGGCCCCCAGAAAAAGACTCCCCCCAAATATCTTTATTTGTAGACCCAGACATAAAAGTTGTCAAGCCAGACTGGCCCCCCAAAAGTGAGGCACCCAAGTCTCCCAAATGTCACCAAGGAACAGCAATCACAATGAGCTAGGGACACAGGCACAGAGGCAAAACCAGCATATTTCAGAATTCACAAAACAAAATGGTCTGCATTAACCTTCTGCTGAGAGATTTTAGAGTTGTTATATAGTAAGTAAATGTATGCTGAAGGCCTGGTGAGGCACAGCATTGTGGATAAGTTATAAGTAATGAAGGCAAATACTTAGAATGTGAATACGGAAGGTACTATGAAACCGACCTGCCAGGGAAGGACCATGGTGTGAGAGGAGAGGTGAGGAGAGGAGAGGAGAGAGCAAGAGTGAATGTGAGTGTGTGGTTGAACACATGATCAATAGGGAAGGAATGTGCTAAGAGTGTAAGGACATGTGAAACAAGGAATGAAAGAGCGGAAGATGAAAAGACGGAACCTGATGGAGAAACTCTGCAAGAATGTTTCATATAGTTTCATACACAACTTTAACCCAAAAGCAATGCCTCAATGTCTGTGAATATGGCATTATTATACCCAAACAAAGTATCACCAAATAACCCGTATGGACCTTAGTGTCCAAAAAGGTTAAAGGAAAATTCCGGTTTTTAGCACTTTGAGTCCCTTTTCTGGTTTGTTTTGGATGAACTAGAATGGTGGACACCGAAATTTTGACGATTGGTCCTGTCTCGACTTTTCTGACTCGTTTTAAATCGCCTTTGACTGCTCAGGGTGGCTGCCAACAGGCATACTGTAGGCTACTCAAACATGTCCTAAAACAACCCTTAACGTTCGTTTTCAAAACTGTGCAACTCACCGAGTGGTGTTCGTTGTTTATAAAAGCAAATATATCGGCGCAATGTATGATTTCCAGCCGTCTTATTTGCTAGGCCTATTGTGGAACTATTTATTCAGACACCTCACAACTGCGTATAAACTTCCGCTCAATATTTGAACCTGAAGCATAGACGGTGGCGCAGTAATATCAACGTGCAATGAGTCTTCCAACAGAAATCAATGGGATTTTACAAAATGCCAAATAAAACACGACAGAAACTGTATTTCCCTATGCTACTTGTTTTGGAACATCAACGAACATCACTAACCACTCGGTGAGTTGCACAGTTTTGAAAACTAACGTTAAGGGTTGTTTTAGGACATGTTTGAGTAGCCTACTACAGTATGCCTGTTGGCAGCCACCCTGAGCAGTCAAAGGCGATTCAAAATGAGTCAGAAAGGTCGAGACAGGACCAATCGTCAAAATGTCGGTGTCCACCACTCTAGTTCATCTAAAACAAACCAGAAAAGGGACTCAAAGTGCTAAATAGCGGAATTTTCCTTTAAGACCCTGGAATTTCATTTTAATTCAGATACTGCCAAATTTGTTCTATACGTGGGGGAACACAAAGACAAACATACAGCAATTCTCATTCAGATAAATGGTTACATTCTGTGTTTACATACCTCAATGTTTTTTTTAGTCTTTCCAGATGTTCACTGTATTGTACAACATTCACACCATGTTTTGAAAGATAATCACATTTGCTCTCATTTTTTTAGTGGCCATGGAGAGAGAGTTGCAATAGGACTTAGATTTATTAGAGTATCACCATTTGTCAGTATATATATTTTTTATTCTTTATAAGGTTGTAATATGTCCTGGAAAGTCTTTTCTGCATATCTTCATTTTTACTTTTACATTTTCAAGCACCTGGTGTGCAGCTGAAAGAACAAATCAAATATGTTTCTTTCTTTATCATGTCATATCTAATTGGTATTAATTGTCTTTCTTTTGGATATTTTTAATCCTATTCTAAACAGGAAATATTTTACAAGGTACATTTTATCTTAGATTAGTCTTATATTCTTTGTAAAAAAAAATTGAAACAAAAAGACAATTCCTGATATTGGTATCTTGTCAGGCTGGTTCAACAATAGTCTTTATAATTTATTGATTCAGCAGCAATAAATGATAGTAAAACCCCAGTGCTTCTGTGATTTGAAGGCTCTATGTGGAGGAACCATGTGTTTCACTACATGTCTCCGTGCAGTTTTGTGTGTGTGTGTGTTGGCTTCACTGCGCATTAATCATCCATCTCGGCTGTTCTTCCCATTTGAGGTTAATACATTCCACACACACTTTCAGAGCCTCATGATAATTGATCTAAGGAATGTGCTAGTGCCCACACCTAGGTAATGCTTTATATTAAGGTGTGTTAACAAACCATTTACAAGGTATTACTAACTGGTTAGTTAGATATTTACTTTCATTTGATAACAAGTAGTTATCAAATGTAAGTATCATACTTACAATAGTTTATAAGTCACAGTAAATAAGCGATTACAATGAATTACTAAATGGTTAGCTATCAGTCCCCATCAGATAAGACTAGTAGATTGCCTACAAATAGTTTATGACACTAAAAATATACTGTATGCAGTATTATATATGCATATTGAATGCAGTGTTTAATTCATGCATAACTTACATGTTTGTTAATGGTAAGCCTTGAGCCAATATAGATGCCAAAACCCCTTGTAAACATAGTATAATTCACTATTTAGAAATACCATAATAAATGGTGTATAATAAAGTGAGATAGGTAACTATTTATTACATCTTTCTTATCAGTTTTGTAGGTTGTTTTGCAGCTCACCAATCTCAAGCGAGTGCTATTTATATTTTACTTAAGCTTACTTTAAAATAATTTGTGTCTGGTTCAGAAGATGCTTTTTATCCAAAACGATTTAGAAAAATATGCAGATTCAGGCTAACCTGACGAGCCACACCCACATCCGTTAGGGTGCGTCTAGATTTCTAGGCTAGACTCAGGCAGGATTTGAGTCTAGATACCCAGCATTGTTAGCCACTATCAATGGTAGGCTACATCCTTGACAGAATAAAAAACATTATTCATTGTGCATCATGACAAACTTCTACAATTTATCATATCAGCCCTGGAAAAAACGTAAGCGTTCTGTAAAAGAGAACATATTTACAATGCAAAAATGTTCTGCGGGAGTGTATCCCCATGACTCCTTGGAAACTTTACCTTTCTGTAGAAAAGACTGTCAGGCAAAAGCAGATGATATAGCATGACAAATACAAAGCCATGGAAACATTAATTTACAAGAACCAATGCCACTAAGAGGGAACATAATAATCAAAACCCTCTACCTCGATTTATGGATTTGACTTTATAATATCCAACAGGGGTTTCATTTCATGCTAATAACACGTAGCACCTTTATCTGTGCCTCGTGGGCTATGGTGCCTTAAGAGGTTTCTGAACAGAAAGCAGTTAGCCTTAACAGCAGCAGAAACATAACAACTTAACAGCAGTGGTACTGTATATAACACTTTCACTGCCATACAATCACAAGAGCTACAGTACCTGTAGCTCGGAGTTGGTCTTATAGCATGGTCATTAACACAATCTAATGCTGTTCAAAATCCTATGTGCATTACCCACATCCTGAGAGCCTTTCTACAAAATCCATTAAGGCCCATAGAGTACCACAAGGTGGCTTACACTGCTCGTATCTACGTACACGACTCATTAATGTTTAAACAACACAGAGAGTGCCAGGCCAAAAACTAGGTTGTGTTCTCTTGGACGAATAGGAAGACTGGAATGTACGCCCAACACAAATTATGTCTGGGGGAGAGTGCAGGGAAGGGTGAAGGTGTGTGTGTGTGTGTGTGTGTGTGTGTGTGTGTTCGTGTGTGTGTGTGTGTGTGTGTGTGTGTGTGTGTGTGTGTGTGTGTGTGTGTGTGTGTTTGTGTGTGTGTCTGTGTGTGTGTGTGTGTGTGTGTGTGTCTGTGTGTGTGTGTGTGTACTGTATGTGTGTATGTCCATTTGTCTTCTGTTTATCTGTAATGTATTTATGTCTCTGTGTATGTTTGTCTATATGCATGAGTGTGTGTGAAAAAGAGATAGAGTAGCCTGCATGAGTGTGTGTGAAAAAGAGATAGAGTAGCCTGCAGCACACTACAGTACAGGTGTCATCTGCTTTCCATCACAAGACACAACCTGGAGAGATAGGGGAAACACTAACACCAACTCTCTTGAACCGTAAAGACCATGCATGATTTGTAATAAGCTCATAAAATGTTGTGCACCAAGATCAATGATGAGCCAAAATGATGGTAACATTAGAATGAAAAAAAAAATTGTGTGTTCACTTTAATAAACTCATATCCTTCCAGACTGACCTAGAGGAACAGCAAAGACTTTGCTGCTAAGCACTGGTTAATTCCAGGTGGAACTAGGTAATACCCTCTCTCACACAGACGCAGGTCATACGACCGTTCATATTAAACAAGGGCCCAAGTTCATTGTATTACAACCAAGGCAGGCAGGTGAGCTAAGAAAAGGAAGGCTCCAGTAATAGCCCTGTCTGATCTGTTCCTCTCTGGTCTGCTTTCCAAGAATAGTCTCACTGTCTCTATTTTGCTGCTAGTCGTGCACACAAGCAAACTTCTTTGTATGTGTGTAAGGCTTAAGCTGGATTAATCCTATACGCTTACTCTCCCTGCCTGCCCTCAGCCTGCTTACCTGGCCGGCTTCCCTCTGATTGCCTGCCTACCACAGAGCCTTATAGTGGAAATATGCAGGGGTGCTGTACCATTCATAGCGAGGGGCATAAGAGAATACATTAAATGGATGGACTGCTTTATGGCAAAGACATCTAAGGGCTTTACATTTTTTCATGAGGCAGAAGCATAATTGGATAATGATGTAGTCAATTAACTGACTGAGCCACATTTAAGTTAAGAGTGAGGTGATTATTCAATTTGCTGTCATGTATTTTATCTAAGTCATGCACAATATTGTTATTAACACACAGCAATGTGGAGAGATATTCATTGAGGCTGTATATGCGTTCAATACAGCTAATAAATTATCCAGTTTGTCTCCTAATAAATGCTACTTTTTTATTATTAACCATAGTTATTAACTATGGAAAAATCTCAATCTAACATGCTGTGTGAATTGGTAATCTCTCGTGATTGGTTAGCGCATTCGACAGCTGAAGCTCTGATTGGTTAAGCCTCTTGTCGCGTTAAAATACAACTACATACCTCCGTAGTGCTCGCGCAAACCATTTAGTCTACTGCCGGGAGATACTGAGTAGACAGGGGTACAGGCGACACAAGCATCAGGACCAGAAGTGTTGGCAGGATGGACACATTTCAGTTGTAAGGTAAAAAAAAAAAACTCTCTCAGTGATGATTATGGCATTCAGGCAAACGCTTAGCCTGTAGACTGTTTATTTTGATGGTGTATTTTGGAATTTAGCCAATGTGTATACGATCTCGTAACTAAACATTTAACAGGTTTGACACATGGCTGTCACTGGTTCACGATGGATGCTGTTGCCAGAAACAAATTGTGTCTTTGTTGCGAGAATGTAGCCTAGATTATTCGACATAAGACTTTGTCATTAACTGTTTCGCCCTTTGACGATGTTCTCCAGCGGCATGCGCCGAGAAAAAGATCAGCCGATCAATGAACTGCTGGTGATAGGACAATTGTGTTAGAAGAACCCTTAGCATCTACTTTGCTTGTTAGAATCGTAGCCTACTTGTAGTTTGAAATCGGCTCACTATCCCCGAAAGCTTTCAGATAACTTTAGATTCGTTCTCATGCAGTTTTTACATGATATTGTTTTTGTAACATTACTCACTTGTGCATCAGGCTTTCGTACTCAAACATTATTATTTGCCTTATGACAATGATTTTACCCAACTAAGCTGCCTACCGAAGTCGGGTTTACTGACACCGACTGGCTTTCTCCGCTTCACATTGACAGACGCTGTCATATTCCGAGAATGATGTCCGAACCCTGCTGACATAGTGGTTTACTGAAGTGAATCTTCCAAATATATTGGTAGTTTAGCCTACTTGAAGTTTCGCGTTTTTGCGGCTACCTGGGTTTTGGTCGTTGGGTTCAGCCTGTCTCTTTTTGGACCATATTTCAGCTCAGAAAGCAGCAGACTGGGCATGTTAAGGTGGCTACGTCCTATTGAAGACGCCTGAATGAATGGCCTTTCTTAGGCTACTGGTAGTCCATATTGATATTTACTTGAAAGTGTTAGGCCTACGTGGCTGGTCTTCATTGGATCAAGTAAACATACTTTCTGGATGTCAGAATGATACATTATGTCAAACAATAGTTTGACCTTTCAAAATGAAATAATTATAGATGGTCATTCATATTATGCTGGCCCATTAGTAGCCTACAATTAGATCTCAGCACTAATTACAGACATTTAAAGTGCATAATTTGAACAGTCTTCCTCAAGGACTCATTTTATGACTTCAGCTTTTAGAGCTGGTTTAGAGACAGTTGGTTCTGCTGTTGTAAATTTCAAACAGCCTCTTTATAGTGTTCAAATAACTGAAGTAAGGTCCATTGATTGGACTCATAATTCCCCTGCCGAATAACCAAATAGGGAATGAAAATGCTTTCTTGAGAGTCTTCCCTCCTTTCCTTTTTCTCGATGCTAAGGGTCATAGTGTGGGAGAGGAGATTGAGACTTTTCAGCTGGTGAGAAACAAATCCCTCTTGCAGCTCACCCTTAAAGGGACACCAGGCAAGCCTGATGCTTTTTCTCTACGAAACTCCCCATCGCTCGGTCTAAAGCTCTTTTCCTTTTCTTTGCGTCTTCTGTCAAGGGTTTTCGCTGCTTCTTCGCTGGCTCTGCCATTATACACACGTTTGCAACAATCTCTAGCGTTTCGTTAGCCTGCCTACTTCGGTCGGCGGGTAGGATACACTGAACTTGCAAGCGGGATATTCTTCCTACAGGCAGTAGGGGCAGGCAAGAGTGTCTTCATTCGCCCTGTAACGAGTCATTTAACCATATACCGACTTACGAAGATGATTAATTAACACGAAAACGTTGCCTGGTGTCCCTTTAAAGCTCTTTTTCCAGTCATCTTTCTCATCCGTTTCATAACCTAAATGCAGATCACCGCTCTTGAGCTATGGGCATGCCATGCTCCAGATTTCAACTCTCAGGCAGGTTTTTTTGGGGAGGTGTTTGTTCCCCAGTGTTTTCCATTACCAGACTCCATGCACTTTACCCCTGGCTACAGACACTGAGCTCTTCATCCTTGCTACCTCCATGGGGGTGCAAAGGGAGGCTTGTGCCTGCCACAGCCTGGTTTCACAGCCCGCTGTATTATCTCTTTGCACGTGCCCTGTGGATTTTAGGATCCTCATAAACCCCAAAACAAGTAGTCTATTTGGTGTCTTGTTGATTTCTCATTGTATTTGGTGCTGTTAAATGTGTTTGTTTTGTTGTAGAACTGTATGTGCCACATTTAAAAGATGACAGTTAGTTTTTCCTCCCTGTGCACACAGTCATTTTGCAGCCAAATCTAAACAAGTATATGTGGAGGGTTTTTTACTGAACCAAAACAACATTTCACCTGGGTATTATGCCTTACCACACTTTGCCAACGAAGCAGACACTTGGGATCCAGAATTATTTTTTTTTGTGGAGAATAGCTTACCTTTTAAGACCATGGTTTCTGCCATCTTGTGCCAATGGTTGCATAGATTATAAGAGGTGTCATTGAATGGTCATAGAGGAGGAGGGTGTACAGACTGCAGCCAAAAGTGTGCAGACCTCCTTTGGCCATGGAGCCAAAAAGATAGCAGAATTATACTGTTATGTGGCTCAGTCAAGACACATTAGCTAACAGTACTATGCTACAGTTACTGTACTATCGATACAGGGTTAGTGAAAGGTCCCCTGAATATATGAAGTTAAGTATATTGTTGTAGCCCCCCATACATTTGAAGATTAATGGTTGATCTAAACCAGTCAATGAATGATTGTATGATTAATTATGCACCAGGTTCTGGTTATCCCTTTTGAGAAGACCAGTCCTGTACTGGATGCAAACCTCCCACTGTAGTAACAGGAGCCAGACTTGCTTCCAAGGAGGCAAAAATGCACATAACTGCCAGCTGTTTGCATTATTGAAGGTGATGAGGTGTGGGGTTTAAACACTGCACAGCTAAGGCTCTCTGGTTGTCTGACAGGTCCAAGGAACCTTTGTGAACCTTTCCAAAAATTGTGTCTGTTTAGTGGGTTTGTAGCACGCAGCTTGTTTCACATCTCTTTGTCACACCGTTGTACCTTTATTTACCTCAATTAGGACCATACCTGTCAACATTTAGCTTTCCAAAAACGGGAGATTTTTTTTTCGGGGGGGGGGGGGGGGGGGGGGTTGTCAGTGTTTATACCGGATCTGTGTTTGCATATTTAATACGTTTCATACACGTGTTTCAACACTGCATTTTGGTCGTTGCTTTTACCTTACCATCATTACCTTACGCATGCCAGTTACTACAGTATGTATCCACCAGCTGCCTGCATGCAGCCTACTTACAAAACTCCAAAGCTGCTTGCTGTCAGATTTGGTTCCGAGGGCACAAGTTCAGTGCATCAACAACACTCAATAACAGTTTATGTGATGTGTTAATCAATTAAATTCCCAACAATTTCACAACAGCTAGTTCTGGAGTAGGCCATTCAACTAGCCCGCTTGCTTACGACGAGACTCGGCTGTGCAGTCGGCACCCGCTTCCTTATTTGGGTTTTGGGTTGCCAGGTTTTAGCCTATGACAAAACGGTTGAAATTGAAACTATGTGATCGTGTATGTGTAGGGTGCATTTCATACACAATCTGGCAACCTGAATGGATCAATGATTTTAAAATGAAGTTTGATGGCCATGCAAATTACGGGAGTTTTCCGGGAGAAATAACAAAACGGGAGGGTGCTGGGAAATGACCTTGAAATACGGGAGGAACCCGGGAAAAACGGGAGTGTTGACAGGTATGATTAGGACATGTGGTGTTGTTATCCAGCACAACAAACTCCCAAGGCTTTGGAATGCTTTTGTCTGTAAATGGTTCAGCAGCCTTATGCTACAGTAAGTATATACCAATCCCAGTGTAAGAGATGTCACTTGCTGTGTTGAGAAAAACTGTGGTCACTTTTTTATTTTATTTTTGTGGAGTTAGTGGTAGTAGTGCTGTGGATATCTACATGTACATGGTTTTGCTTAATGAGATGCTGAGTCTTAAGAGAACTTCTTATGTCAGAAAATATCTTCAGACATTTGTATGTTTCTCTGTTGTTTAGGAGTGTGTTCTATCTGTAGTTTAAGGATATTAACTGATAGCTTGTCATAAGAAATCACACTGATTCCATTGTACCCATATGGTTTAGACCACTGACCATAATTGTCAGTGTTTAAAACAGCATTTTGTTGCGGTGTACTTACCGACCCAAGAACTTAATCCTTAATTTTACTCTAGCTTTCCTTCTGTAAATACAGTGTGTCATTCATTACCTTTTGTTGCATGGCAGTTACATTGTAACAAGTACAGTATTATTACTTGTGGCACATTTCCCCTTTTGCCATGGATCTGTCATCTGCATTTAGATTAAATGAAGGCTGCATTTGCTACACAGCAGGGTTGTGCACAATTCGAATTGCAATTCTGCTTCCTGTTTGCTACCTCAATTGAAATGCAAGTGAAATTCAAGAATTGAATTGGAATTTAAGAGCCAGTTTCAATTCAATTCTGGAATTTTGCACAAGCCTGCTACACAGAGCTAGAAAAGACACCCAGTTAGAAGTGCTTGACAGTTTGAGATGTTGATGTTGGATTGCTCTGAAGAACCATGCTAGTTTCTTCTCTCTTTATCTTGACCGAAGCACAGATACATACTGTAGTACAGTGGTTGTCAAATGGGGGTACGCATAAAAAAAGTAAAAAGTAGGATCCATGCAAAAATACTTTAAAAAACAATTATTTAATAAATATTTCAGGAAAATATAAGTTCATAAAATGGAGTCGTGGTTGAAGCGTAGCGGTAATTCTTGTGAAAACATGGAGGGACAAGTGGCAAAGAAGGCCAAACCAGAGCCGGCAAAATTCCGGCTGTATCTTGAAGGATATGTTTTATTGTTCTGTTTTAAGTCTTTTTTTTTCTCAACTAAAAATGCTTTGCGCTGGTTAGGGGGTACTTGACTGAAAAAATATTTCACAGGGGGTACATCACTGAAAAAAGGTTGAGAACCACAGCTATAGTACTATTAACATAGCATCGAGCTCCCATTTCAATGGGCTTGGGACTCGTAAACATGCTCATCATGACAACCCATACTGTATTTAGGTTGAACCCCGATGGCTGCCCCTAGCACACCGCAAGAAACATTCACACACACACACATTGCCTTTGCAGCCAGTTGGTGGGCATAGCTGTTTCTGTGTAATCACAGCTCTGGGACCAGTTCCTTGACACTGACATATTGATTGTAGTTTGGAAAAGCTCCGGTAACAGCTGGAGTTAGCCGATTTCTCAGCTCTGACATGTATAGACATAATGCACTACCATGAAGCAGAAAAACAAGATGCCATGGGTATGAATATGAATACAACGTGTCACATTAATTCCAGTCATAGCCTGAGAATGATTTTCAATATTAGATCTGGTGATCCCTTGCCAATCAACAGAATGCACAGTTGCAAAGCATATGTGCTTTGAAAATCTGATTTAGGAACAGTTCATGTCCTCAAACGAGTTTTTCGGCAGCACTCCAAAATAATATTCCTTATGCAACTCTTTTTACCGATATCCCAAAGACCTCAGTGATGACCACAAAGTGCCACTAACTTATAAGTTGCACTTGTGTCCAAATTGTGTCTTATCATGAACTCATAGTGAAACTGAGAATGTAAATGTGCCTCTTCAGATATCCGTGAAACTAAGGCACTTCTACGTTCACATGAAAGAACACTTAAGAAGCATCCTCAGGAAAAGCTTTGTCTGGATTTTTTTATCGGAACCTTTTTATGCTCCCCTTGGGTATAGTGTATAGGCCTCTTTTCTCCTTAAAGCGTGATGCCGGAGCGCTGCTTATTATTGGGTTTAGCAGAAGGGGCCTGCTGAGTCCCCCAGGCCTGCTGGTGTTGACACTCCAGTGCTTTCTGTTTCTCAACTACCAGTCATGCGGATCATCTAGCACCTTTATTAAAATATAAAATATCACAGTGACAATTCAACTTTGCCCCCCCAAACCAATTGAACTTTCCCCAGACATATTTCTTTATCGCTGCCAAGGAGTTCATGTTTTCGGTTTGCTTTGTTTTATTTGTTTTGTTTATTTGTTTGTTTGTTTGTTTGTTCATCTGTCAGCAGGATTATGCTACAGGGCTGAATTTCATGAAACCTGAAGAACACGTTCCGTTTTGGAGCAAATCTGGTTCAAGGGACAGTTTTATTCTCTTTCTTTAGCGCTGCAAAATGTAAAAGCATTTTGGCTTGAAGGAAGTGTGTGCTCCCAGACCTCTGACTCTATATCCAGACCTCTGACTCTATATATCCATTCTATTCGGCTGTGCCGGCCTTATTATGGCTGTGCTGAAAAAGCTCTCAAATCACTGCCTGCTGATATTTTTTCTGCTAAGTGAAAGCCCTAACCAAAGGCAAAGGATTACAGCTGCCCATTGCCCATTTCTGTAAATGGATATTCATTGAAGCAATTCAGATTAAGTGCCTTACTCACTGAGGGGGCACATCAATAATATTTCACAACTGGGCTTTGACTCACAGGTTTCAGAGCAGCAGAGAGCCTGTGTGCTGTGTTTCGGTAGCCAGTAATTGTGTACCCCTGAAGCATAATTCTCTTGAAACTTTTCAGCTACAGTTGATGTTTGTATGTAGTTTTTTATAGTGTGCTATTCAGAACGTTGTAGTCAATAAATACCAGTGGGAGGGAGCAAACGTGTGCCCTATTTCTTTACGTTTCAGGACGTTTTTACCCGGCCTCTTGTGTAGACATGATCTGTCATTGTTCATTTAATCTTTCCTGTATAGAACAGCATAGTGTTTATAGTAATGCTCGTAGCAATCATTGTCATTTAATCACTTAGGCTATCAGATCGATCAATCCTCTGTCATGCTGTTGACAAATCCTCCATCATGCTTGCTTCCTCCATTCCATGGAAAAGCCATGACACTACCAGTGATGAGTGAAGTTACAAGTGATTTCATTTCAGCATGCCAATAAACATGATAATACATAAACCAAATGTGTGTCATCCTTTCAGAGTCGTTGAATGCAGACCTTTGTGAAAGCTGTCATATTTACTGTAATAGCCTGGTGGTTTGACATACAATCCCAGCAAACCTCCCCATAGAGTGTGAGGAGAAGAGACAGGCAGAAGCCAGCTCTGAGATGGTGAGCTATGCGAGCAACTGAAAAGGAATTCCAGAGCCGAGTGTCCTCCGCAGTGAATGTGACACCCGGCGAGACGGAAATAGCTGACGCAGGAAATGAATGACTACACTCCTGAAAACTGGGTGTGAAATGGCTGTAAAGCGGCATAGTGTTATTGAAGTACATCTTGGAAATGTTTTGCAAATTGAGGCTCGTGTGAATAGTTAAACTAGTCAACTAGTCAAATTGCTGTAGCACTTTGATCTCATTATATTGGATGGCCTGTTTTTAAGAGCTCTAGCAAATAATTCTCTAATAAATGTCAGGGGCCTTGTTATTTTAGATTTATCTTGGGACTAATGTCAATATCTGAGATGATAATATGAAATTATTTTGATTATTCTCCTAACAATGTCATTCAATAGTGCATTTTTTTCTCCTTCTTCTTCTTCTTCTTTTTTTTGGATTAATTTTCAGCATAGCATGCTGAAAATGTGCCCCGTGGAGGAAGTTAATCCAATTGAGTGTGCAACATCATTATGTTTATTGCTTCTGAATTTTTGTAACTTTGGCCCACCTGCTGGACCTGTAGGGTTCCCCAAGTAGTACTTTTGCAATGGCACTTGGAGGAGAGAATTCAAAACTCAGAATGTCACAAAGGCTTAGTTACCATGAACCATGAAGTTGTCCTTGTCCAGGTCTTGGGCATGTGGTTAGATGGACTTGGTACGAGATTTCTCTACACCCTTAACTGTAGCCCCATGGCAACAGAGTGGGGAGAGAGGGCTTGGACTGCAGACTGGCATTAGGGTACATTTTGTAAAGCACTTTTCAGACACCAGACACAGCAATCTGAAATATCACCAAGAAGACACTACCCTGAAGCCTGTACTTTACAAATATTTTGTGTTCTGGAAGTGCCGTTTAATTCTGGCATTTTGTAAAAGGTTACTTCCCCCAAAACATGTTCAACCTTTCTTGTGTGTGTGTGTGTATGTTTTCCACCAAGCCACGCAGTCTGTTTTTGATCCCCTGCTTATGGAAATAAGTTCAGTTGTGCGCAAGCCTCATTCCAGGCAAGTCCCTGCTTCGTTCTAAACAACATGGGAATTCAGTCATCAGTCATCATTAATTCAAGCGTATGCCCCAGAGAGACTTAGAGAGAGCGAAAATTGTGCCTGTGCATCTCAGTACCATAATGAGGAAAGCATGACGAGATGGAGGAAGAGGAGGTGGTGAGCCTACTCACATGAAGATGAAGAGTGGAGTACCAAGGCCCTGGGATTTGCCTAGGCCCACCGGCACAGCCATATTCATTTCATTAATTGGTTTGGCCTAACCCCCGGCAGCTCGTCACTGGGAAAAGCCCAATCAATGTGGCCCCTGTTCCAGCACTGGAGCAATGGGCTACAGACTCGCTGCCAGGTTAGCTCCTCATATCTGACACCTTTTCTTAGCTAATGGTTATTGAGCGGCGCAATTTATTAGCCGCTTGGAGGGCAGGTGAAAGCCGGAGTGGTCTTAAAATAAGAGTGATAACTAAATAGAGAGAGAGAGAGAGAGAAAGAGAGAGATGAAGCTAGTGAAGGTCTGGCCAGACTGCTTACTGCTGTGTCATCTGGTTATGTTGGTCTTCACCTTAGTCCTCTGTGCTTAATGATCCTGCATGAGGCTTATAAATTCTTCACTCCAGCTCTCCATGTCTGTCTCTCTCTCTCTTTCTTTTCTCTTTCTCACATTCACTGGCTCTCTGTCTACCATTTTCTCTCTCTCTCTCTCTCTCACTCGGCCTCTCTTTGTCTATCTCTCATTATCTTTTTTTCCCCATTCCCCTTGGTCTATGTTGTCCACACTGCTTTGCTCTGCCTTGCTTACTCTGTTGAACTGATCGTCTCGTAGGGAAACATTAGCAATCAAATGAAGCTCAGGAGGACGGGCTCCCCGGTGGCAGGTGTTGCACTCAGGGCATACTGATGAGATGTTGCTGCACTCAGTGTGTGTGTGTGTGTGTGTGTGTTTAGCCTGGAGGTGGGGGTAGGAACATCTGAGAGTCCTCAGGGAGGCTGAGGTGTGTGTGTATGTGGAGTTATGCTGCTGGTTAAACCAAATTTAATTAATTAAATTAGGGATCTAGTTTAGTATGTGATCATTTCAAGTTGCACATACTGTACCTTTGAAGCTGTTTTGATAGGACCTATTTGGAGGCCGGTGTTAATCTTTGTCTATCTCGTAGAACTACAAGAGAAAGGCATCTCCTGATTTAAAACTTGATTTGTCATTCTGCTGAGATTACATTTTAGCTCTTGTGATCGATGAGTTGATAACATTGTCGAGCATCTCTAAAAACCTATTGTTAAATGCTTTCTTAACTTATCTCCTCATGTCCTGCAAATGTATTATTTTCAGTGCTGTCAGTTGTAATTCTGATACGTTTTGTGTGTTGCTGCCTGCAGTCCGGCTTTTGGGGAAAATGAGCTCAGGCTGTGAGAACGCTTTTACAGCTGTTGTTCATCAGAACATGAATACCAGGTCATGGAGACCCTCTCATGTGTTCTCTCCCATTGCATGCTATCAGTCTGTGGATGGATGTACTTCTTTATATTACAGTAACAGGATTGTATTTGTCTGAATGTTCGCTCCACTGAATAGGGAGACATGTACAACAGTCTCAATCATTTCTGTCTTTGACTGTGTATGAGTGTGTGTTTGTGTGTGTGTGTCCACGTCTTCTTTCTCTCAGCAGCATTCCTCTGGGTCTCTCCGAGGACACAGGCAGGCCTCTGCCTCTTCCCAGAGTTCATCTGATTTCCCTTGTTGGGAGGCAAATTGCTTTGTAGGCCACTTGAACTAGCGCTGCCTCCTGCATCCCGCTGATCCCCTGGCCCCTGCACACAGCAGACGGGGGGACAGGACAGGGGCGCGGGTGCTCGCTGGCTTTGGCCTTCAGTGAGAAAAATAGCAGCCAGGGAGAGAAAAAGCCATTCTGAAAACAAAAGACAGGACCGGCCCCATTGTTTTCTTGGGTTGATTACGATGACACAGATTTTTTGTTATTTTAGCTGTCTTTTCAGCAGGCTGTCTGCAAGAGCTGCCATCTGTGTGTGTGTGTGTGTGTGAGTGTGCTTGTGCGTGCGTGTGTGTGTGTGTGTGGGTGAGAGAGAGAGAGAGAGAGAGAGAGAGAGAGAGAGAGAGAGAGAGTAATAATAGCCTGTGAAAGAAGGATTTGCCACTGTGGTGTAGTGCACAGACATTTATGTAAATCTCTGTCCAGAGCTTACAATCTGGCTGCTTTGGATAATGCCTCCTTTCCTAAAGGGAGGAACTCTGAGCTTTCCCCCTGTGCTGTCACTGGCTTTACTTTTCAGTGTTGGTTTTGCAGCAATTCCAGCACACTGCAATGTGTTCAATATGGACTTCATCCATTAATACAGTCTCAGTAGAACTGAGTTCATATGGCCATACTGTTTTGTTGGTTAGCATCCCTAGGAGATGTTTCTGTTATCTGTAGCAGTAACTTTGGGGCAGCCGTGGCCTACTGGATAGCGCTTCGGACATGTAAGCGGAGAGTTGCCGGTTCGAACCCCGATCAGTAGGAACGACTGAAGGCACCTAACCCCTAACTGCTCCCCGAGCGCCGTTGTTGTAGGCAGCTCACTGCATCACTGGATTAGTGTGTGCTTCACCTCACTGTGTGTTCACTGTGTGCTGAGTGTGTTTCACTAATTCACGGATTGGGATAAATGCAGAGACCAAATTTCCCTCACAGGATCAAAAGAGTATATATACTTATATATACTTGTACTTATAGATAGGTGTAGACACATCTCAGAGTTTTTGACTTTGCATTTCAATGTTTTTTTTAGCTCATTTTGGCATTTAAGCAGTCTGTCATTTCCTCTTGTGTCAGACAGCATCTTCCATCTATCGCAAGATTCCCATTCACATCACTTTGCTGGACTGTTTAAAGCGAGACCTGTTCATTGTGCTTGCAGTCAACCGCTCCATAATGGGGATGAAATAGAAAATCTCATTGTGGGCAGTGGTGAGGCAGCAGCCAGGGGTTGAGGCGGCTGAATAAACACGCGGCTGCCGCTAATGACGTTTCACCACAGCTTCTCATCACACTCATGGCGGAGTCATTTGTATTTGTTTGACACCACACAATCTCATGTGAGATTGAGAGATCAGAGGCTTGCGTCAGAAACAATGCAGGACATAATTGCTTCGCTAAATTTTTTGTGTTTGTGCTGTTTTTCGCACAAGCAGGGGGTGGGGGGAGGGTTTGACAACGTGAGAGGTGTCAATCCGTAAGGTGTTTGAAGTAGGACTCGTCGCTGTGGGAAGCCCAGTGGGATTAGTGGAAACAGAGCGAGCGGTTCCCTTTGAGAAATGAACACCGTGTCATGTAAATAGGATCTGTCGCGTTTCATTCCTGGCAACTGTTTACCTGGTAGAGAGGGGGGGTGCAGAAATGTGAAAGGAAAGACTCATAGGTGCCTGTGGTTGAGTCGCACAGCTGTGCTAAGGGCCCGAGGGGAATGAGAACAGAGGCTGGCTGCGGAGGTCCACTCCCCAGGCATTTCAGAGCCTGCACTCTGTTCACGCTGGGCTCCAGATGCCCCATGCAGTTTTAACACTGAGCACACACAGCTCTTAATGCGGCGAGATGAAATGGGAGCTTTCACTTTCCATGGGGCTGAGATTCTCCAGTGTGTTAACTGTAGCCATGTCAGGTCAAGTCACTTTCAGGTCACCTGCATGCAATAGATGTGGTGGCCTGCTGTGAGAGTGATCAGATTGGGATCAAAGGGGTTCTAAATGGTTTTTCCAAGACCCCTGCAGAGCTGAAAAGGACATTTTCATTAATGAAAAGAAAAAAAGCGAAAGAAAATGCCAGAACATGGTGACATGTCTGTAAGCGCTTTCAGATATAACCTCCGGAGTATATGCGGTTTGTCAAACGGAGGTCTTACCCTTTGGATGATTCAGATATGCTAACCTGCGGACCTTATACTGACCTTATACGGACCTATGTGTGAACGACATACACGCACATTACAGAATCTCTGTGTGGTTGTCGAGTGAGGGGTGGAGGCTTGTAGAGTTCACAAGAGGCGAGATATGACGCAGAATATATGCGGCCGCTGTCAGAGCTGCTGTTTGTTTACAAAGTGTATGCATTATGCATGTTAACCCCATGATTAAGTGTGAAATGTAAGACCACTACTATCATGCAAACACATGTCATGGGAATGTAAGAGATGGGGGGGGAGTGTTCATCATGGCATGCATGAACAAAAGACACACCGAAAGAATCCTGTGTAAATTGCATGAATGGATAAGATGGTTAAACAGTGTTATTTCAGGCAAATTCCTGTGGCTTTTGACCTGCATACAGAATGTTATCAGCTAACATCACTAGTAACATCACTAACAGTTCACACAATAGCATCTTTGCCAGGGAATACATCAAATGCAAGACATTTGTGACAGTCAGTGTTTTGCAGGACTTTGATGGGATTTAATCAGGGCCACCTAGCCTAGAAATCTAGACGCACCATAGCGGCGGCAAATTAATTTGCTCAGCCTGTACGTCTAGTATCGAACCATAGGAATTTCTATTGGCTTAACACCGTGGATGTTCTCCAATCACAGCGCTCTATTTCGTTAGAGAGTCTTAAGGCGGGCTTAACGACATCCTGTGACGGTGAACAACAAGGAAGGTGGCTATGGCGAACGAAGAGCGGTTGTTTGAATCGGCGTTGGCGTCAACTTTGGAGGAGTTGGACTTGTGCTTTTCTTTGAAAGTAGAGCAACACAATGCACTTAAGTCATTCCTTTCGAAGAAGGATGTATTTGCCGTTTTGCCGACCGGATACGGATATGGTCGTAGCGCTGGCCTATTGCATGCCTAGGCAGTTTGAAAGACAATTCTCTGCCCGCCCCTTGGATTAAGCAGGTGAATGATTCGATTCCAGACTATACATTTCAATGATATAGGATGGCTCGCCAGGCTAAGGGCTACCATCACTTGTGTAAAAATAACATTGCCAAACTTTCTTCCTGAGCACAATATGTTGCAGCATTTGGCGATGTACAGTTATACTGGTTGTTAGTGGTGGGTAGTTAAGGCTACCTGATGGTGTAACCTTAGCCTTCATAAGCACCATTAAAGTAACATATGTATTTCCCATGCTCATACACATGCATTAGCCTATAGTTGTTATAGTTATACTTATGGTTATTTGCAGATGCTTTTGTCCAAAGTAACTTCCAGAATATGAACATTACAATGGCTGAAATTCATTTTATTTTTTTTACAAAAAAAGTTGAAAAGGCCTACATTAAACATAAACATATTAATACAATAAATCCATTGTTCAACCTATCATTACTTACCATGTATTTGCATTTAAATGGTAGGCTGTAGTGGCAGTGAGTTAGGCCAAAGCAGCGCGCATTGCAAAATATGCATAAGATGTGTGAATTATTGTATACTGCTGGACAGAATTTGATTATTTATCATATATAAATAGTGCGTGTATATTGCTTGAGTGCTACAAGTAGGCTAAGTCAGTAAAGAATCAATTTAAAGCAACACCAAAGCACCTTTCCTCTGTCGCACGCTATTTGTTTATCCGGCACCAGCTTTGCAAATAACGATGTCCACAGACAAGGTAGAGTGTGTTGCATGATTTTAGAAAAGTATGATGTATTGCGACATCAGAAGCATGTCAAATTCGTAGTTACTTATGTCTCATTCCATCGAACTACAGATCCGCTACCCGATCTGGCATGCGGTTATAGCCGATAGAGGGCCGCGAAGCGAATGCAGAAGTGCCGTTACGAGTTGAACCACTGAAACGATTTTGGAAACATTATTTTAAGGTAGCCTACAAAAAACTCTTTGGTGTTGCTTTAACACAATATTATTTTATGTAGTCCACGTCGTTCACTCCATAACGATATGAGGAATATGCAAATGACCAAATAAGTTAAGATTTCTGCCTAGTTTTACTAGGCTAAAGAAGAAAAATCTATTGTGCGTACGCTAATACTTAGTCACGTAAGTGCGCACTAGAAATTGACCTACAGTATTTGTATGTGTGCTTCGAATAAACACATTATCTGTTTTCAACGTTATAGCAGAATTACTTGGCTATGGAAGCCCAAATCTGGTTTGCGTTGGAGAGAGCATGCACGAACTTTATGGTACCAGCCAATTCATTAGGCTAACTCAAGACTTCAAGGCCATCATATACAACGTTTTTAAGCAACAAACAAAATACTAACATAACAGTTAAGTGTTTCGTTTTTTCATGGTTTATTTTTCCATAAGCATCCTCTCCCCATGTATCTATTGCATTTACGCAAGGAGCTTGGAACAAAGTTGGGTTTTCTTCGTTTTCATTTTCTCTAGGCATATTTATGCTCAACAAATATCAGCTCAGCAGTGATGAGAAGGCTATCAATGAACAGAAAACCGACCGTGTTGGCAAACAATTTATATACTCCTGTTATTGTCGTCAACGACGTCACTTTTCAGCGCCTTCTGCTTATGATGATTCGGTCTTTTGAATTAGTTTGGCCTTGCGATGCAGTTGTGTCTCTTGCTGTTCCCTTCATGTGTTCTATCACAATGCTGTCTGCCCTCATGGACAGTAGCTCCGTGATGTCTGCATCTTTTCAGGTCGGAGATTTTCTGGACAGCACTATGCCACTCCATCATAACACTGGCATTTAAGTCAGATTTAACCACATGGACGCACGAAAGAAACGTCACCGACACGCCTTTTACTAGGTGTGAATTTTAACCGCATGTTCTACGCTTCGTTCAGACACAGCACATTTACATAATGTCTGGAGGAAATACTAGGGGGGGGAGTAGTAGAACAACCGGCTAAATTCGGACTTCCATATGACCGGTTATGTCGTTCAGATATACGGCCCCACCGTTTAACATCAGCAGAACCTCCGGTCTTACACTATGTCTGAAAGCGCTTTGTGTGAGCCTGAATGATTTTAACCAGCCAGAGGTGAGTGTGATGGGTGGTTTGAAACAGCAACTTACATCTATTTTAACACTTGTGATCAAGCTCAAGAAAAAACTGAGAATTATTAAAGGGACACCAGGCGAGCCTGATGCTTTTTCTCTACGAAACTCCCCCTCGCTCGGTCTGAAGCTCTTTTCCTTTTCTTTGCGTCTTCCGTCAAGGGTTTTCGCTGCTTCTTCGCTGGCTCTGCCATTATACACACGTTTGCAACAATCTCTAGCGTTTCGTTAGCCTGCCTCTGTGCTGTAAACTGATCCTGCTTCGGTCGGCGGGTAGGATACACCGAACTTGCAAGTGGGATATTCTTCCTACAGGCAGTAGGGGCGGGCGAGAGAGCCTTCATTCGCCCCGTAATGAGTCATTTAACCATATACCGACTTACGAAGATGATTAATTAACACGAAAACGTTGCCTGGTGACCCTTTAATGTTGGATTGACTCATCACTCCAATACCTTAGATTTCCCCTGATAACTTGTTATTTTCATTACACATCATTTCAGGCTATTTGCTACTACCTATTTGTTGTCTGTGATGATTGGATGGGTTAGGCACACGGGAGGTTAAGCACTGACGTTCAGGGATGTCACTACCTTAGGCTAATTTTTTACAGTGACAGCCCAGGCTTCAAAAAACGGAAACAAAAACACTTTTCTAGCCATTCACCGACGTGATGTGCATTCAGGAGAGTTTCACTGACATGGGAGGGAGGGGGAGGGAGGGGCAAGCTAGCTCTCTGTTTTGTTTGAACGCCATCAGAAGTGACTGTTACCCATCATCGCTTAGAGCACCTTTTCTTTTCAAAATTATTTTTATTGTTTTTTTTAAAGGAAGTGATATACAGTCATAGAGTAGGTTGGTAACTTACTTGTGCTTAGAGCACTTTTAAACTATATCACAATATTTAATGGTATTTTTGGTGACAACGGTATAAACAATCATATTAAATATTCTCCACTGTTTTCTTGGCCACAAGCCACATCAGCTTACTGCAGTGGTTTTCCACCTTATTGGGGGTTGTGACCCCCCAGAATAATCAGGCTGTTCATGACCACCCTCCACCCTACTCTCCACCTGCAGGCTCCCTGCACCTTCTTGCCCACAGACAGAATATTACGGTAAATTTAGAAGCCATCTACATAGGCGGTGGATGAGGCTTCTACTTTACCATCACAGATGGATGGAGTTATGAATGTGCAGCCAATGAGATAGTCTTAGTCTTAATCACACATGACAGCATTTAATAGGCCTGCCATGATAATTACATTATGTTATTGATAGTTTTCTCCCTACCCCTTCATAACCGGTTTACTTCTCTATCTCAATAGCGATCTCTACCTAGTTAAAAATTCCATTGCTGGTAATTTAATTAGCTAAAATTCACTGCTTTGCCATAGTCTCAGGGAGCATGCACTCAAATGAGTATGTTCATGTATGTGTCTGCCCTTTGCATGCAAGTGTCTGCTAAAATAATAATTACCATAATTATGTCTGCTCTTGACCAGAGCTAGTGGTTGAAAACCTGCATACACATACACATATTTACAACCTGTGCGTTTTCAGTATTGGGTGAAGAATGGCAATACTACTAACATAAATCAACTGCAACATAACCATCACTTTTCTGAGCTGGGAACAAAAAACTGCAGTTGTAGGTGGAGAGGCCTTGTAATTGCATTACTGTGCGGTTAGCATAAAGTGGTCTACAGTGAAAATCATATCGTTATCACAATATTTTCAGGGACAGTGTATCGTACAGCAAGATTAGTTAATGTGAGTGGCCTACATATAGAGTCCATTTAGGTGTATTGCTTTTGGGAAATCCTGAGAGCACTTGGTACACAGCACACTGGCTTCCTATATGTGTGTGTGTGTGTGTGTGTGTGTGTGTGTGTGTGTGTGTGTGTGTGTGTGTGTGTGTGTGTGTGTGTGTGTCTGTGTCTGTGTGTGTGTGTGTATCCTTTCAGACAGTGGATGTCTTAATGCAAAGCAAGCTGTTTGCAAAAATAAATGGTCCAAGAGACTCTAGCACTGCTCTAGGACCTTTTAGCACAGCCAGTTAGGACACTTTTGTGCAGGGTGAATTGGCCCTCTAACCACTAGCAGACTGGCTCACTAACCCCCTCGACTAACAGCACGAGCTGCTCCTCCAATCCATCTCTGTCAGGCAGCCGGGACACAGCCTGCGGAATCGGAACTCAAATCAGATTTATTTGGACTTGCCGTGTTTCCTCCAAGCGATTCAATTTCAAATGCCTCAAAAGCTAATTTGTCAAAGGGCCCCAGAGACTCTCTCCAGAAAAAAGTGCCCCCAAAACAGCTTTCTCCCGTAACACTTTCAAACCGGCGCAGAACTATACATTTTCCATTATGTCCCTGATTGAGAAATAAAATGACAATATTTTCCAAGATGGCAGGAAGTCTGACATTGGGGTGATTTGTCATTGGAAAATATTTCTCTTGTCAGTTTATTTCACCTGATGATTGTTTTGTGAGGTTTATAGGCAAAAAATCGTCCTGTGCTCATTCAATGCGCGTAAGCAGATTTCAACAGATAGATTTAACACTGAGGGAGAAAAGGCTACAGATACTGTTAGATACAGAAGCACTCTTTGTCCACAGTTTAGCACCCTTAGCAAAAGGTCTTAGAATATACAGTTTTCTTGACCAGAAAATCTATTACTGTATTTAAAGGCGGATTTTCCTTTCATTTCAAACATTAAAATAATGTATTTAAGCTCTGGGATATTTTACTTTGTACTCCATTGGGTTCAGTTTCCACTCATCTAAGCAGAATATTAGGAGTTCAGAGAGAATTGATCCAGTACTGGGCCCACTTCCCCGAAAGCATCTTAAGCCTAAGAGCGTCGTAAAGTCCCTCTTACGAACGTCTTAAGATTTGCCGACTGTTTCCCGAAACCATCGTAGCTTAAGAGCGTCGTGAAAACACTCGTAGATCTACAAGTGCTCCAGAGTACTCGTTACCGGCTAAGAGCGTCTTAACAGTACTTCTCACTGAGGTCACCAACAGGACATACAGAGGAATTACAACTTAGAATACATAATCCAACTTACGTTCCCATTCTTTATTGTGTTTACCTGTGATGAACAGTGTTGGGCAAGTTACTTCAAAATCATAATGTATTATGTATTACTTATTACTGTCTTTTAAAAGTAATTTGTTACATTATAATATTACTGTCTCTGAATTGTAAGGCATTACACTACTATTGCATTACTTTTAAGTTACTTTCACCAAAATATCTAGAAATATGGATTTGCCATTCTAAATGCAGTTTATTACGCTCAATGCAGCTTGCTCTTCCAATGGAGGGAGATGTGGTTTAGCATAATGAGTGAGCTAGGCTTAAGGCTAACAACAGTAGAATGCAATAGGCGCAGTGCTCATGATGCAATACAAGGAACAATCATAGTCAGAATTTTGTTAAAAACCGACAAAAGGTCAAAGTCTGCTAAATTGTGATAGAAATACTGTAACTTTAAGGCCTAGGCCTACTCATTAAAATCAATAGAGAGCCTACTATATTAATCAAAGCTTAAAGGAACCGTATGTAAGATTGTGGCCAAAACTGGTACTACAATCACTTTCAAATGACTGTAGAGCGGTGTATCCCCTTCCCCTCCCCTCTGACTGGCAGAGTTGGCAACCGGATGACGAAACACTACTGACTTTGTGATTAGTAGATAGGTGGAGGGTGGCGCATTAGGCCAAAACACAACATGACAACATCAACATCAGTTGAGGGCTGCAACTGCAGGGATATAAGTATTTGAAATGAACATGATATCTTAATGTCTAGTGACATATCAGGGCAATTTTATGATTAATTGAAATACATATTTTACATACGGTTCCTTTAATAAAGACATGTCAAGATGGTGGCCTGCTGGCCATTTCTGTGCCCTAAGTGAGTGGCTTTGAGTGAGTGACATTTAAATGATAACTCAAACACTCAAACACCTGTGTGTTTTTAAACATTAATTTCTGAAGAAATTATGTTTTACCTATAAATGGTGCACTGTCACTTTAAGAGCATTGATCTTTACGTTGTCATAATGCCCTTTTGCCAGCTCTTGTTTACAAGCCTTATTTGTTTGAGTTACATTGATAGCACAATATTAACAATAATATGCACAATGTTGTTTGAAGCAACCTTCATTGCTTTGGAAATGGAAGTATGCAATGACATGTTGCTTCACATTTCGTTTTGCGAATACAAGTGAATTATGGTATCCACCTAGCTATCTGAATGGAATACGTTTCAGTCGACTCAGCATATCATGTGCTTCATGTAGCCTAAATGCTTGGAAAACGAATGATTGAAGACCCACCAATTCTAGTACTACGTGGTGATTGAGAGAACCCAAAAGGTATCAAACTTGCATGTAACATCGTGTTAGTGCATTTTGACATTGTTAACGTTATTGATGAAGAGTGAAACGCAGTTTGCAATAAAGCTACTATTCATTGGTTACATTTGGGTGCCCCCTCTGTCCTTTGGTGCCCAACGCAAAGTGCGTGATGCGCGTGGTGGGAGCGGTGGCACTGCCAGGCTACACAATCTTTTTCTGCATTTCTATCCCGTTATTCTCTTCAATTCAAGTTCACAGCACAAAGCTGACATGCACAACAGCATAGTTTGTGTTTTATCAAGAATCAAAAAGATTAGCGTGGCACTACTTTAGATAAAGAGATCTTTCGGTTTCGCACACAAAGTGCACTAACTATTATGTTCTTCATAGCCTTGTCTCTGACAAGCTGAAAATAATGAGCGTAGGCTTATGTCCATCCCGCAAATAGAGTCCGCCTGGGAGTCTGCTGCAGCAGTCATATTCAACCAGTATCAGGAGATAACGTTCTACTATTTTGCGCTGATTTTTTCTCCTCTGTTGTATCAATATGTATCAAAACAAAACACCACTTAATTTCGGGTTAAATGCATTGTAACGCGCGTTACTGAAGTTTGTACCGAGTAAAATATTACCGAATTTTTTTTTGTAATGCCTTACATTACCACGTTACCGCAAACAGCAATATATTACAGTAATTACATTACTTTTGTAACGCGTTACACCCAACACTGGTGATGAATCAGATTTTAGCGTGCAAAATAGCCTAAATTGAATGGTCATAATAATGTGATGAAAAGCGGACAAAAATGCAATCAAGTTATGAAACGAGACGTTACCAGAATAGTTTGACATTATCTTTGCTAAGTGAATATTTTATTAGGCCTATGAGGTAAAAAGCAGAGAAAGCAACATGTGGTTTAGTCTGTAGCCTACTGCATCAAAATCTAAGCCTACACATTTCCTCTCTTTCTTACTCGACTTCTTTCTTATCTTCAAACGTGTTCTTCAAAAGTGACACCGCGAAGAATTATTGCATGGTGCAACAATCTAATCTTAAAATAATTACAATTATTTATGTCTCTGTGTGGTATATAACCTACTTGGGATGCTTACATGCAGATGTCAAATGTTTCTATTTTCGTATTGATGTGAATGAATGTGTAGATCCGAAGTTTAAATGGTAGGCCTATAGCTGTGACGTGCAGTCACCTGACATCACCGTCAAATCAGAGGATATTTCAGAACTATTAACGTGGACAGCTCCCCTTAAGAGCATCTTAAGAGCAGTGCACGCGCGTTCACGCTACGAGCATGTTCGGGAAACAGTCGGAAAAACCAAACGAATGATCGTAAGATGAATCGTAGAAAACCCTCTTAAGAGCGTGTCTCCGTCGTTATCGGGGAAGTGGGTCCTGGTGTATTGAGAAGGCATCTAGCTTAAAGGCCGTGTTGCAGGGTTCATTTTCCAACGAATTTGCACAATTTGCTTGTTGGTAATAAACATTTAAACTGTTATCCATTGTATTTGATGTTGTTGGGTATCACAAAACGGAATATAATGCGAAAAAGCAGGTACTATTTCACAGCGTTTGAAGTGATTCTCCTTTCCCCCACAATGCATTGCATTACGTCACCTTGGGGAGGCTACAGACCAAAGCCCACCTTGAGACCCTTGAGAGTAACGAGAGAGGAGTAAAGAGAGACGAGTAAGGGATTGTTCAGCAGTAGATAGCGCAGATTATAGATAAATAGATAGGCTATAGATAGCCTAGATATGTAAATAGACAGGTAGATAGATAGCTAGATAGATCATGTCATATGCTGTCACGGGGGGAGCTCCTCGACCAGCGGCCAAAATGCACTCGCTTCCCTAGTTACTGCAGCTCTCCACCACATTTCCATCGGGATGGCACAGCCCACACAAGCACCTGCAAAACTGCGACTTGCCCATATTATCTCCCTCTTTGGTAAGCCGTACCCTGACGATGTCAATGGCAATCAATTACGAGCAGTAGTTATCGAAAATATTCATGCTGAAGACACGACCAGCCTAATCGGCGGCGGCTAGAAGCTAAGTTTGCAACAACGGGTGGCTCACAGGTGGGACTGGAAAGTTAGCCCTATCTAGCTATCATGATGCTTTATATTCTGATCTTCTGACTAAGTTTGCCTACTACGGTAGCCTACTTATCTGAACTAACGACATGATCACTATCACTAGATATAAAGAAAATGTTGACTTTCACTCGGTGCTGTTCACTGACAGTAACAAAAAAAGTGTCGTAACGTTATAAGCATAATGCATTGAACTGAATAGGTGCATTATGTAGCCTCATAATGAGGCCTCTCAAATTCAGAAAATTGCATTAAACTAAAATCGGAAGACATTGTTATCTTTGTTAGACCATAGGGTCGTTGTCATATAAATGCTGTAACGAAATCTGAATCGAAGTGTAAATATACAAACTTTATGTTGAAAGTGTAACCGTGACCGTTTCCCATAGGAATCAATGTAAAACATACCCTCCAAAACAAGACCTCCCGAAATTCAGAAAAAATTACTAAATTAATATCAGGCACCGTTATTACCATTGGTAGATCATAGGGTAGCTGTGATATAATGCTGTGACGAAATTCGAAGTGTAAATATACAAACTTTATGTTGAAAGTGTAACCGCGATGTCCATTGAAATGCATTGAAATGAATGAAGCGCAGATCATGTAGTCCCCAAAGTGACATCATCACCGAATTGTGTAAAAAAACCCTGCTAATGCTAAAAACAACTGGCATTTAACACCATTTGGAGACATTTTTAAAAATTATATACATATATTGAGTGCTTTATGTACCCATTAATCAACAGTGGTGGTTAACCTGCAACACAGGCTTTAAGAAAAACTCCATGTTCCTTATCAACTCCAAGGGTGGCTGATTTTGTTTGACCGTATTAGGCCTAAATTGTAGCACTGAAAGTAAGAGAGGGAATCAGGTTTGGTGCAGGGAAAGAAAAGTTTGCAGAGCAGTTTGATCTTACCTTTGTCCTTGAACAATCTGTGATGAGATTTTCCCCTCTCAACAGTGCAAGTATGCAGTAATGTATGCAAATTAGGTGTGGAAAATGCATAACCAGCCCCCTTACATTATGTAGACCTACCAAGCTGTGCTCTCAAGCACCTCCGATATCATTCGGATAAGATAGCCTAACAAATATATCAGGCTTCTTTTCATTTATCGGCAGCCCGCTAGAAACATGACACGGCATATACTGTAATATCTGTCCAATTTTCTAAATGTGTCTCGTCTAATGTTTGCTTGATAAATATAGATCTGTGAGCTCTATTACGATGTTGCTGGCTGAACCACCCCTCATTTGTAAAACTTAACTAGTGCCTTATGTTCCTCCTTTCATTTCTCTTCAGGGTTCGGCTTTCCCATTGCACTCATAAGTTAGAGATGTGGGAATTTAAATAGCACGTCTTAGCAGAGCAGATTCCTATAGGCTAATGAAGACCTATGTCAGTCCTTAAATTAGAAGTGGCCCCACTGCCAAGGAAATGATTTTGATCGCTCTTCAATAGGGCAGCATCAGTATTGTGTCATTGCAAGCGATAAGGACATACAGAGCGAGGTGTGGACGTGGATGCGCATGCTAGTTTGGACAGCGACCGAACGTGATGGACAAGGAGCCTGGGCCTTGTTTGGAAAGGTTAGGCAGCAGTGACAGGCTTGGGTCAGCCAAACCTCCCCGATGCTCAATTACCAAACATGCCAGGCGCGCCACACTCAAGCTCGAGCTCGCCGGATGACCCGGTCAGGTCAGCAATCGTCTCCACAACTAACTGTCATTTTAATGACTCACCCGTCCTCATCTGCCTGTCAGACTGTCCACCCACCACCCGCCCTCGGAAAACACATGCTAACTCGACTCGATCTCCGCTGCCAGTCGGCGCGAACGGCAACACAGCCTGGACAACTCGCTAATGAACAGCGCTGTGCAGAGGACTGAAAGGCTAGCCTAACTTGGCTAGTATTTATCTGACATTATATTCAATCTTACACTCTACTTCAAGCCTTTCTCCCCATTAGTGGACTAAATATAGACAATAAAGCTCGCAAAGACAATAACAAGTGCAAGTGAGAGAACATTCGACTTTGAAAGTATCGACATGTTTATGGTCCTGGGTTCATTGTAAAGGTTATGCATTGCATTTTGTAGTCACTGTAAATGTCCTTTCGGCAATTAGAGAGCAAGTGTTTGCATGCTTTTCATTTAATGTGCACCCAAAGAGTCTGGAAATGGCTCAGCTTTTATTTATTGACTGTTCGATTTTATATCTCTCTAGCTCTCTATACCTCTGCTTTCCAAATGACTGTTGGGATTTCCACAATGGACAAAAAGAACAAAGACAAACAGTGAGGATGTTAGACCCAAAAGCAAAGCTGACCCTGCGAGTCCTTGAAACCTGAGGAGGGATCACAGTCTCTCCATCTCCTGTGATCCAGGCCTCTGTGTTAGAGGAGAGGATCACAGTGGTGTTGGCATGAGGTGTGGTGCAGAGACAGCCTGGCCCCCTCTCTGATGCTGCAGAACAATCTGTGAAGTCGAGGAATGATTTAATCTTGGGCTCAGAGGGAGAACCCACATTGTGCCCTCGGAGCTCACGTCGACAACATTTTTGTGAGAAATGTGCAAAAGGGAGGATGAGTTCTACTTCAGAGCTGTGGGTGTCTTTGCATGTCTGCATGTACACAGCATGACTGTGTTTATGAGGGAAACACTCTGAATTAGAGTTAAAGAGCTAAATTCAGGAACAAAAGAGTTCAATATATTGTTCATGCAACTCAGCCTATTCAATTGCTCAGTTGTTATAGCTCTTGTATTTCCTGCTTGTGCTGTCCTGTAGTTGGCTCTAACAGAACCAGCACTATATGAACGAGTGAGTGAGTGAGTGAGTTAGTGAGTGAGTGAATGAGTGAGTGAGTGAGTGAGTGAATGAGTGAGAAAGAGTGAGTGAGTTAGTGAGTGCTTGAGTAGGTGAACGAGTGAGTGAGTGAATGAGTGAGTGAGTGAGTGAATGAGTGAGAAAGAGTGAGTGAGAGAGAGAGGGAGTGAGTGAGTAAATGAGTGAGTGGATAAGTAGGTGAGTGAGTGAGTTAGTGGATAAGGATGATGGGTGAGTGGGTGGATAAGTAGGTGAGTGAGTGAGTTAGTATGTGGTGCCATACTTGGATAAGTAGGTGAGTGAGTGAGTTAGTATGTGGTGCCATACTTGCAATGTAACCAGGGCCCTGCTCACTCTGGCAGCAATTTCAGGGATGCTCGAACCCCACAGGAGGAAGTGGTGATGAAGCACATCCATATTTACCATGACTGGCAATTTCTACATTTTACACAGTGTGTGTCAGCAGTGGTATTCTTCATTGCTGCCTCTAGTAGCAAATTTGTGTTTGGAACAGATCTGTGTTTTTTGTTTTAAGATATTTAGCAGAATATTACATGGGCCTCTCGACAACACTATTACTTGTGCAGCCCCGTGGTATTGAAGGAAGTGAGTGGACTTAAGCAATTAGAAGTTGCTCTTGCATGTAGTAAAATTACGACAGATGCCAAAAGTCAGACAATCAGGCACCCAACAAGACCTCTGGCCAGACAGTCAGAGGACTAGAGAACGCATGGCCACCCCCTCCACAAGTGACACGTTCTCACTGGAAATCCACTGTGTCAATCACAAGAGGGCGTCCAGGGACACTAGCAAGATCACATTTTTATTATTGCCACAGGGCAACATCTTGCAACTTGCCATTTGCAACAGTGTATTATAATTAGAGTATCACCCCATTTCATTTTATTTAGGAGAAAGATAGGAGCCTTTTTTTTAATTTCTCTGCAATGAAATGGAATGGTTAGGAATATGAATCAGATATTTCCCAAACGGTCAGAAGTGTGGCTTGAAAGGTAGAATTAAAGTAGTTTTTACTTCAGAACTAGGTCTACCCCATTGAGTAGTTGACTAGTCAAGCATATCTTGTTGGAAATATGGTTGGAACACAGCAGGAAATTTGGCCCAGATACTGTAACGACTTTGTGATCCACCAACCTTAGTTTCTGCTGAGGCATCAGTCTCTCTAACTAGCCAGAGTGACTTTACTCATTGGAAATGAAACACTGCCCTGGTTTCCAATGACTTCTCAGTGCCCCCATCAGACTGGCTATGCTTCAGTGTGTGTCCATCCTCTCAGCCACTCCGACGTCTGCCAAACTGTTATACTTTGCCCAACTAAATTGGCACCATTACACTCTTCATTATGGTGGACATCCCCACTTTTTTCATGAATTAATTTGACCTTTATTGAAAACCTTGTGTCCCTTGAGATTAGGTATTTCTTGGAGTCAGATACAGTCAGTCCAACATCTAATTGATCATGAAGATGACCTAAAGCAACATAAATACAGGAAGAGATTAAAAAACAAATCTTTAAAAGAATGCTATTACTGTAGCCTACAAGGGCCCAGGTACGAACTGGAGGCTCTCCCCTACTCTCGCATAGTAAACACAAATGGAATGGTGGATCAGTGTGCTCCCCAGCACACACAAAAGCTTGGGTTTGCTTCATCTTTTGATGATAAGTTTTGAATAATATATGTCATAAGATAATCCCTCACATAACACATCACAGCATTACACACTATGTGCACACATGTGCAGGCCAATGTTTCACTGATTTTTGCTTTTTGCGGCGATGACTGTGACAAGCTCAGAACCGTGGTAGGCGTCACGTGACCGCGGTAATGCAGTTACAGTCCCAGCCCTAGATGGAGCACAGCCATATTTACCTTGACTGGCAATTTTTACATTTTACACAGTGTGTGTCAGGCTTGATAGGGGGTTGCGGAGTATTTCCTCGCAACATCCAGCCAAAGAGAGGGCTAGGTGTTTTGTTAGTGTGCGTCAAGAAGGGTGTGTGCGTGTGTGTGTGTGTGTGTGTGTGTGTGCAGTGTTTCGCATACAGTACATTGACTTAATTTGTGGCGGCCTACCACAATATCAACATTGACCACCACCAGTGTTGGGGAAGTTACTTTTAAAAAGTAGTGTTTGCTCGTTACTCGTTACTTCTCAAAAAAGTAACCTTTTACTTTACTTAGTTATCTTCTATGGAAAGTAACTTTTTACGTTACTCGTTACTTTTACGTTACTTTTATGTTGCTTGTCTTTGGGCAGAACCCAATATCTGTTCCTAAATGTGTAGGCCTACATAGAAAGTTCTACTGTGGAGGACATAACAGATATTTCTTTTGTGCTCTTTATTATAAAAAATGCCACAAACAGAGCACTTGACAAGAAATTATTGGGCTTATAGGCTTCAACACCACCACTAAAGCCCTATGAAACAATATCAAATAACATAGCCTCAATACATCGTGGGCATATAGTTGAACACAAAATATATGAGGGCTTATTTTATAGCCTTATACTCTTTCATTAAACAGGCGCTCCTCCGAAATTTGGTGCAAAGCTAGTGCAAATCGTATCAATAGGCTGGCAGTTGAGTTAACGGCAGTGGACAAAATCAGGGCACAGTGTAGGCTACAACTAACACTTACATTCCTCCCGTTAGTTTCGAGTAATGTGAATACCTCCATCCCTCAGGAGTTAGCATTGGCTGCGGCTCGATTGCTATGATTGCTCTTCATTGCCACCAGCTTCTGTCACGTACCGTGTGGAGCTATGATTGCACTTCATGCTACCAGCCTCTGTCATGTAGGCTGCCGTGTGGAGCGTGTGCCTATTGCGCAAGCGCACAGCTGAGAAAGCAGCGTCGCTGTCAAATCTGTACCCTGGGAAAAGTAACGTCGCGCCGATATGAAAAAGGAACTACGTTACGTTACCAAATTTTCAGTAGTAGCACGTTACACTACTTTTTACTCGAAAAAGTAGTTACGTTACTGTAACTCGTTACTTTGTAACGCGTTACACACAACACTGACCACCACACAATAATTTTCCAGGTTGTACTAAATTGTGCTTAAATCTGGTTAGCATCATAACCACGCTGTGCTAATTTGTTAAAAACTGTTGCATTCAAGTTAATTCTGCAAACCAACCACCACAAATGGAATTCAATTCTGTAGGAATGTGTGTGTGTGTGTGTGTGTGTGTGTGTGTGTGTGTGTGTGTGTTTTTCACAGCACAGCACAAGGGAGCCTTTCTTTAGGTTTTTGCTCAAGTGGAGCATTTTAATGAGGTGCCTTCCAGGCCCTCCGGCTCCAAGAGTGACGCCCCACACCGCTGGGCAGTGGGGAACACTGGAGCACAAACACACCGCACGTCATCACACTCGCCGTCACTCAGCATCCACTACACACCAATGTGTCAAAACACACACACACACACACATAGACACACACACACACACACACACACACACACACATACACACACACACACACACACATAGACACACACACACACACACACACACACACATAGACACACACACACACACACACACACACACATAGACACACACACACACACACACACACACACACACACACACACACACACACATACACACACACACACACACACACACACACATAGACACACACACACATAGACACACACACACATACACACACACACACACACACACACACACTGGATCATGACTGCAGTTTGGCGATGCTTCACTGTGCCAAAAGGAGATTGAGGCGTAAGACACAGGATGCTCCTCTGGTCTCCTCTCATGCCCAGCCTCTGCACCAGCCCAGAAAATAAGAAAGGACAAGTTCAAAGCAGCCATTGTTCCCCCTTCCGACTGGGCCAGAGTCTCATTATCTTGCTTCCTCACGCCATCGAAATAACCTCAGTGAACTTTTCATGATGACAGGGAAAATAGAAAGTGATGAGTGGAGGTTGTTAGACAGAGGGCTGACACCTGAGATCTCTATTACGTACTGACAGCGCAGTGTATGTCGGCAATCATGTAGCCGCCTCTCTTTACAAGTATATACTCGTCTACTGTATGCTGTGTGAGCAAATACTATTTTGAATATTAACTTTTTTAAAATGTAGTAAATGTGTTGTATGTGTTGCATACAAGGTCTAGTCAGTCTGTAGTTAAAGGAATTATCCGGAGTAAAATGCACTTTAGATCGATTTACGGATGATTGGGAGTACATACGTTGAGTTGACATCTACATCATGTCATTCGGATGTGTTTTGAGAAAGTTAGATGTTACCGTTTTTAGTCAAAGCTCGTTAGCGTGGAAGTGAGAAGGGCATATTATTTCGCCGCTACAAAACGCTATTTTTATACCTCTTCTACAGTTCCAAACAACATTGCACTTACGTGGTAGTGAGGAGAGGGTCCATAAAGCCAAACCGAAGTATCCCGAGGTCTTTATGTGGTCGGATAGAGAGTCCAGAATGAATTTCATCAAGCCAGTACCTTTCCCGGAAATGTTGCCATCTAGATTGCCAAGTGTGCTCTGGAAATTCATTCAATTTCGTCGCTGTTTAAAAAAAAAAAAAAAAAAACATAGTCCAGTCCATACAACTTCATTTCAATTTCAAAAGAAATACTGGACTATGTTTTTTTTTTTTTTTTAAACGGCGACGAAATTGTGAATTTCCAGAGCACACTTGGATGGCATCAAAGATGGCAACATTTCCGGAAAGGTACCGGCTTGATGAAATTCATTCTGGACTCTCTATCCGACCACGACCTCGGGATACCTCGGTTTGGCTTTAGGGACCCTCTACTCACTACCACGTAAGTGCAATGTTGTTTGGAACTGTAGAAGAGGTATAAAAATAGCGTTTTGTAGCGGCAAAATAATATGCCCTTCTCACTTCCACGCTAACGAGCTTTGACTAAAAACGGTAACATCTAACTTTCTCAAAACACATCCGAATGACATGATGTGGATGTCAACTCAACGTATGTACTCCCAATCATCCGTAAATCGATCTAAAGTGCATTTTACTCCGGATAATTCCTTTAAGATGCTGTGGATGGGGGACCAGGGTGCCATTTGCAGTTGCTATAAACAGTCCATTCAGAGGCTGTTTTAAAATGGTCTCATAAAAATCTTATGATGCCTCTGTTTGAGGCTGGGGTGCCTCTCACAGACGGCGCCTCAGGCCGTTTTCTCTTTGTGCTTCAGATTGTCTATGGTACCGCAAACAATCAAAACAAATGTGCAATCAAAATGAATAGTTATTTTCTTTTATCTTAAAAAATTACTATTAATATTCAAAACCATCTTGAAGAATTTTCAGTTTTATTTTTTTATTATGGAAGCCATGTTTTATTGTTACAATACAAGTTGGTACAAGATGGGCTACTTACCTTGTGACATTTAAATGGATGCTTATTTTGTGAATTGCACAAAGCATGTTATGCTAATGTTATGCCTAGAGCCAAATTTCCAATCAGTTCAGTAGACAGCATGAAGCTCAATGAAGGAGGGAGGCATTGAGAATGTTAGTCACTGAAGCAGCCATCTTTGTTTTAAATACTGAGCACCCACTTGACCCTTGCTTAGTGGTAAACCTGGGGCTCAGATACGTTCCTTTGCATGAATATGAATCAGGAAATGGCTGTTTGGTATTCTGGGCAAGTGTGTGGAAGAACATCGGAGCAAAAGCTAAATGTTTAAGTCTGCGATTGAAAGTGCATAACGTTTTAGCCCTGATTTTCTGTTTTCTGCCATCTTTGCATTTTGAGGAGGCACAATTGAGCATTTTCACAGTGAGTGCTGGCATGTATAGTTTATCACAGACTCTTTTTTTATTAGTTAAAAACTATAAAAACATGATAATGGCCCTGTTGATGTAATATTAGCATTTTGCTAAGACGCTGTCTGTCGTGTCCGCATATGCCATGGATTACACCTCCAGCACTCTTAAGCCCTATGCTGTGCATTCTCATCAACTCCACTCAGGAGCTTTGCTGTCTGGGCGAGTCTGCCCCGCCACCCTGACACATGAGTGTCAGCATTAGTGACACCGACCGTGCGACGTGTAGTGCGTGGCGTGACAGAGGACTGTGCGGCGGGTGGGATCAGGGTTAATAGTTCTGTGTGACTCGGCAGAAAATCCACTTGGCCTCGGCTGATCGGGATGAAGGGGACTTTGGTGGCCTGTGACATATGGCATTCCCATAAGCCCCTCTTCTGAATCATCACACTTCACTTTCCCTCTGGCCTGTGACGTATGGCATTCCCATAAGCCCCTCTTCTGAATCATCACACTTCACTTTCCCTCTGGTCTGTGACATATGGCATTCCCATAAGCCCCTCTTCTGAATCATCACACTTCACTTTCCCTCTGGTCTGTGACATATGGCATTCCCATAAGCCCCTCTTCTGAATCATCACACTTCACTTTCCCTCTGGTCTGTGACATATGGCATTCCCATAAGCCCCTCTTCTGAATCATCACACTTCACTTTCCCTCTGGCCTGTGACATATGACATTCCCATAAGCCCCTCTTCTGAATCATCACACTTCACTTTCCCTCTGGCCTGTGACATATGGCATTCCCATAAGCCCCTCTTCTGAATCATCACACTTCACTTTCCCTCTGGCCTGTGACATATGGCATTCCCATAAGCCCCTCTTCTGAATCATCACACTTCACTTTCCCTCTGGTCTGTGACATATGGCATTCCCATAAGCCCCTCTTCTGAATCATCACACTTCACTTTCCCTCTGGCCTGTGACATATGGCATTCCCATAAGCCCCTCTTCTGAATCATCACACTTCACTTTCCCTCTGGCCTGTGACATATGGCATTCCCAGAAGCCCCTCTTCTGAATCATCACACTTCACTTTCCCTCTGGCCTGTGACATATGGCATTCCCATAAGCCCCTCTTCTGAATCATCACACTTCACTTTCCCTCTGGCCTGTGACATATGGCATTCCCATAGGCCCCTCTTCTGAATCATCACACTTCACTTTCCCTCTGGCCTGTGACATATGGCATTCCCATAAGCCCCTTTTCTGAATCATCACACTTCACTTTCCCTCTGGTCTGTGACATATGGCATTCCCATAAGCCCCTCTTCTGAATCATCACACTTCACTTTCCCTCTGGTCTGTGACATATGGCATTCCCATAAGCCCCTCTTCTGAATCATCACACTTCACTTTCCCTCTGGTCTGTGACATATGGCATTCCCATAAGCCCCTCTTCTGAATCATCACACTTCACTTTCCCTCTGGTCTCTATTTTCCAGCGCTGCACTGGTCGCTCCCACACCTGGTAGCCCGGGAAGCTGTCAGAGACCCCAGGCCGATTTTGCTGAAAGAGATCTTCTTATCATTACGACACTGATGGCCTCGGTGTTATCCCTGTGGGGGCGCATTGTGTTCCTCTCCACAGTGAAAGACACCCCCCCCTCCTCACACACTCACACACACACACACACACACACACACACACACACACAAACATACACACACACTTTATCCAGAGCGGACGCATATCCACTTCCTCTTTCATCTGAGCTGATTAGATGTGGGCCAGCACAGCTTGGGGCGCCGGAGAGAGGGCTATCCCTGGGAGTTCTAATGATGTGGAGGAGCTTAGTTACAGTGGAACTTTTGAGTATGCACATCCCATTAGAGACGGGCTATTGTTAGAAGTTAGGACAATCTGACCATATTTTCTAGACTGGAATAAGCTAGTGGAAACATTTCTTACAAAATATTACGAAAATTAGACAATGTCAGCGAATCTTCTGGATCATCGGCAAATAATCCAGAATTTTATTTATGTTTTTAGGTCACTAAAAAGACATTATATCAGACTTTTCCCCAGCACTTTTTCTCCTTGCTAATGTAGAAAGACATTCTCTTTCTTTTTTGTCTATGTATATAACATTTGAACCTCTACCCTTTCCTAAATTAGGTTGCACCTAGGTTGACTTTCATAATAGTGTTAGTGTGGACAGAAGCCTCAAAAGGTTGCAGTGGGAACTGCTGATAAGCTTTTGACACTAGCTGGATTTCCATTCAGCTCATTCACATATTTTATGCACATTTATGAAAATGAAGCTAATGAAAGTGTGCATTGTGTGTGTGCGTTTCCATCCACTGCATTATGTGAATTAAAAAATTTAAATTCTCTTAAGAGAAGACTTTTTAATGTGCATTAGATTATGCAAATGAAAATTTCATTTCCTGTCAGAATTTCTTATTCAAAAGATCAAAATGTGCATTAAAAAAAAGATGAATGGATACGCAGCTAGTGCTGAGAAGATGGCCGATTGTGGATTTTGTCTAATTATGGCCAAGTGTGCTGTGGATTGTCTATTAGGATAGTAATATGCAGCAGGTGAGCTTGTTTGTTTCCGGTGATGCCAGGTGTGTTTGAACCGTCCTCTATTGTTAATGTAATTAGTGTCTACACGGACCCGGTTGGGTGTTGCACCTAGTGAATCAGCATGTTGCGATAAAGAAGGATTTATGCGTTCGTTAAAATTGTTATTATTGGGCAAAGATAATCAGTGTCAGAGTGAAGATTTAAGGAGCCGAATAAAACAGAAGATGCCGTTACAACTGAAGAGCCTTTCGTGCACGTAGCCTATTGACCATCCTTTGCCATGCAGCCGTCTGACACTGCTACAGCAGACTCCTAAGATGTCAGTTCTCTATTCACATGTTCTCAATATGCTACCAGACGTTCTCTCGCCACACTGTCTCTCAGTCGCCACAAAGCACTCAGGATTTCCCCTATTAATCTGCCTATTAAGGTAAACAAACAGACAGCGGATTTATGGAAGCAGGCTACATGATCCCAATCCTCCAATGTTTTCGGTGCTAGATTATTGGCGAGCAAACCTCATTTTTGTCAGATAACAAGGGTTGCATTGTCCTCAGCGCACTGTGACTCTGAAATCTTTTTAGTCGACTGTGGGTGTCCATTAGGGATGGTTGCTCTCACGGGAGGAGATTGCCACAGTCTGTGTAAGTCATTGTAAATAAAATAAAAAGCGAAACATAATTAGATGTCAGAGCTGCCACGCAGAAGACATGTATGCTTGTGTGCTCTGAGAGATTGGGAGATTTAACCTTGGGTTTGGAATTAAAGGTACTGGTAAATGGATTGACATCATGGCTTCTTAAGGGCAGTGAAAAATAAAAACAAATGTTGTCTATGTCACATGAGGAATATGTCTATGAGAGAGAGAGACAGAGAGCAAGTAAGATAGAGAGTGTGATGGAGAAAGAACGAAAGACGGCTGGGTCCATTTCAGTCCCGTTGGGCTTTGATAGAAGGGGCTTTTTGCGGTGGTGCTGTGGTCTGCGCTCACATTGCGCTGGGAGAAATGCAATTACACCCAGTATTAAGCAGCTCTGAGAGCACCAGTCATCCTGCCCAGAGATTAGGAAGCCAGATCGCTCATTAGGTGCAAAACAGTTCTCCCCAGCTTCCTCTCCCAGCATCCTCAAACCTCCCCTCCCCTCCGCTCCCCTGTCCTCCTCTCCCCTCCGTCTCCTCTTCCTGGTCTCCTCCTCTGCCGCCTTTCTCCAAATATAGTCCAATAATTGCATCAATTAGTTGAGACGAGAGAGAAACAAGCCGGCCCCTTAACAGTAGATAATGACAGCCGCTGGAGAGGGCTGATGGATGAATGCATTAGGTCAGCACGCTCCCCCATCACGGCTGATTTCTGTCCAAGATTAAAGAGCCGCTCTTTCGCCCTCTCTGACTCTCTCTCTTTCTCTGACTCGCTCTCTTTCTCTCTGATTCTGTCTCTCTCCATCTCTGTGTCCTTGGGATTCTGTTTCTCTCTCTCCATCCCTCTCTCTCTGACCCTCCCTTTCTCTCTCTCTCTCTCTTTGACTGTCTCTCTGTGGCAGTGATGGGCTCTCTAGTGAGCCGCTGGTGGTCAGAGAGTGGATGAAAGGCTCCGGGCCGAGGGGAGCGGTGGGATTTGCGGAGGAGGAGATTCGGCTCACTCAGACGAGTGGAGAGAATGATGGGGCTTGAGCCCGGCCCTGTGCTGCTGGGGTGGGGCTGGAGAGCAGGAGTGGTAGGGCCTGGGTGGGGGATGCCAGGGGCTCAGAGCTGCCCCACAGGGCACGGGAGGATTGGCACGGAGAAGACAGAGCCTGTCTAGGGAAGGGATCAAAGCAGGATTGTTTCAGAGAGTGGGGATGGGGATATAGGGGGGGGGGTAGCTTCTCTTTGCTTTCTGAACAATGGAAAGGTGAAGGTGTAAGAAGTGTTTGCGGAGGGGATGTGAGTTGGATTGGGGGGGGGGGGGGCATGTGTCGGCTGTACCACCATGCATCCCGCTGCTGATTGAGCTTTTGTCACTTAGAGAGGTTTGGGTCTTACTGTTGATTGGTTTGCCCACTTGAGATGCAGCTCAGTGACGCTTCATACAGCTTTATGTGCACGATGCTGTGCACTTGTCTCCTGTGAAAGTACCTCACGGAGACGGGCGACCGGTGATTTGGCTTCTTCGGTCACATGTAGCTTTTAACAGAATGACAAATGATTGACAGACTCAAGTGCACTTTCTTTGCCAACGTGGGAAACAGGACAGAGGCCCATCCATAGAAAGGAATGATGAGCATATATAGATGAGATGTGGAATGCCATCAGATTGCCCACAAAACACTATTCCATGTGTTATGTGTTTTTTTTTTTGTCTGTTGCTCTTCACATTGAGGTGTATCATCTCACCCCATGTCACGCCTGGCTGGCTAGTGAAGACAGTGTGGGAGAGATGGGCTACTTCAATCACACCTGCATTTTCTGCCTCCCTGAACGCTGCATTCTCACTCAGCACCCAAGTGCTCGGTGGCAATACATTTCACAGACATACTGTATATTGCGTAGGTGCAATGGGGTGTGTGTCTATTTTAGTGTGTATGTGTGTGTGTGTGTGTGTGCAGATAGCATACTGTCTGTTTGTATTGCATGCATGGCTATCATGAGGTGACACTTGGCTCGTTGGTTTGAGCTGTGGCACCATGTAAGTAATTTATTGTAGTAAATCATAAAAAGACCTCATAAAAAGACCATGATGTCATCAGAGATTAAGGAAGCATGTTAGATTGAAATGCTTGCTTCTCTGACAACAATGGTGCAGCTAGTAAATTCACAATTTAAAATTTCATTCACAGCTCACAAATTCTGTTTGTGTTTTGGCCAGCCAAAAGACCTCAATTGGTAGTGACATTTAGACTGCAATACCAGTTTTAAACTCCAGTGTTTGTCGCTATGTATAGCTCAGGGGTCTCAAACTCAAATGAGCTGGGGGCCAATTCTGCCAACGTCACCTGATTGGAGGGCCGGCTCTTTCTGAAAATGCAATGTTCTTTTTTTCAAATACCACACAAAACTACAAACAGAAAGTGCAAGTGTTTTTATCTAGTTTTAGACACCTGTGCTAGCAACCTTAGCTTATGAATAAAATAATGATAAAATAAATATTAATACAAATGATAAAACAAATGAAAAACATAAAAACAGGTATGTGTGTGTGTTTCACACCAAATAAAAATATTCTCCTCTCATAACTTTTTTAAACCTGGCAAACTAGGCGTCAGGGTTAAGAAAGCAACAACATTGGATTTTTATATCAAAATTTCAAAAGGCCATGGCTTGAAAGTGGTCAGAGATAAAGTCCTACTGTAAATGTAAAAATATTTGAGTAAAACAAAAGTTTATGAAGGGGGTAAATTTACCCATCTAATTTGTCACTGGATGGCAAGCACCTCAAATTATGCACCTTTCAGTAAATACTGGATGAACATATTTGAGCAGGTTTACTTTCCTTTTTTCATATTACCCACATAACAAATTAACAGGAAAACACCTAAGATGTATACCAACACCTAAGATGTTGTGGTTTAGTAATAGATTACTACAATATAGGCCTACAATAAAGTATTCTGGTCAAATCAGTTCCTATCGCGGGTAATCCAGAGTACCCAGAAGTTCGCATCATATTGCGGGTGACTTTGTAGTTCTTTAGAGCCTTATTTCTACTAGGCTAGCCCTGCTGTCTGTACCACGTACGGACACTATCATCACGATTACCACTGCAACCTCCAAGCTATGTTGGGCAGAGGGTCGAAATAAACATGGTATGCTTAGTGGACACCGTTGTATACACGCACCTCCATTCACAGACGCACCGTGACTATCACTGTCAGACGATCGATCATAATCTCCAAAAGGATATTCTCCTTCAGAATTAGAATAGGTGAATAACATAGCCTACCTACTTCATCACACGTGAACGTTTTTCAACATTTGGTGTAGGCCTATTTCTGCTTAATTTCTGCTTCAATTTCAGCAACACTGGCCGGATTTGGCCCGCGGGCCGGGTGTTTGAGACCCCTGGTATAGCTCCTTTAACGTGACCTCAAACTGGGAAACTGTTGAATATTTGAATATATTAGACATCCTTTAACTACATTAATATTCTAATGCAGTGCACCAGTGATTGATACTGAAACAAAAACAGAAAAGAATAAAAGTGTGACAAATAAAGCATAGGAAGATAATAATAATAATAATAATAATAAGCTTTATTTGTATAGCACCTTTCATACACAGAATGCAGCTCAAAGTGCTTTACATTTGAAGCATGTAACAAAATAATAGTCAGTCAGTCAGTCATTATCAATCACATTTCTTCATAAAGCCCAATATATTAAAGAATGATAAATTATGAAATTAGAAATAGTACAAAGAGACAGCCAGACAGAGATACATATAGAGAGAAATAATGATAAAAGAGTGGAATAAAATAAAACAATTAGTAATGTGGAAAATAAAGGATAGATGATGTATAATAAGGAAGATAGATAGGACTGTAAAAGTGGAATATGAAAAATTTTATATATATACGACGTAGGTTTGAGAAACGTTTGAGACAATTTTCACAATTTATTACTCCTTGGATTTTCCTACACACACACACACACACACACACGCTGTGTTGAGCAAGGTATCAATATACTGCAAACCTATACATGCTCAAAAAAAAAATAGTGGAGATATATTGCCATCGTGTTCTTGATGGAATGCTGCAGAACAGAGCTGTGTCTTGTCCGCCCCTCGGTCCTCCTAATGAGCTCTCGTCCAGCTCTGCCCTCCCTCCTGCCCCTTCCACCCCGCTGTCCTGCTGCCCGTGCCCCCCTTGGCTCCCTTATTAAGCCAGAGAGGGGTCCCCATCCAGCTGCCCCCTCCGGGGACCTCCAGGTCCCCGCCAGATTAGGAGGGCCGGAGGGGACAGGGTCCTGGCCGTGGAGCTAACCTCCACATGATGAGTGGCGACCGCATCTGGAGAGGTCACTGAATGTGGCAGCCAAAGGCCAGACCGCACGTTTAAACCTTATATGAATTTGCTGCATATATGTGCACAGAGCGTGCACACCAGTCTTGAAAATATCCTTGGAAAATGCATGAGAATTGGGACAATAAAAAGCAGAAATGAAGAGCCGAGCCTGAAGAGAACCAAATTAACCTTTGGCATTTGATTCATTCATCACATTTGGTGCTTGAGCCATTTCATTCTGCTGTATGGACCAGTTCTCTACACCACTACAAACCATGGCTGTATAGCCACTGTGGAGCATCAGATGAAAGCATTCAAATCCCTCCCCTAAGCAGAGAGAGCATGAGGAACCGTTTTGAAAGTCCATCCTCTGGAAGTTATCTATTTATTTATTTATTTATTTATCTATCTATTTGTGTCTCTCGTCTCTCTGGGTCTTCTCGGTGTGACATACAGAGCTTTAAAAGCTGCATCATTATCACCCTCATGGTGAAGAGATACACCAAGGGGGGCCCTGGCAGTGCCGATTTGGGCAGCGCCACACTTTGAATAGGCACACCCTAGCAGTGGCTGTCTGTGTCCCCTTCCCCTCTGTGCTTCAGAGGAGAGAGATGGTGGATCCTCGATAAGGCTGATGGTTTCAGCCTGCAGCCTGTCAAGTGCCTGTCAAAGAGTGATGAAGAGGGAAAAGACATTACCCTGCCTTCCAAATAGCGTCGATGGGAAAGTGCTCACGTTCTTGAATCCTTCTCAGAGAGGTGGGCACACAGAAGCAGAGCTTTATATTGAAAGCATCCAGATCAAGGATCCCATTCATGACCTCATGTTTGTAGTGTTGTTAAAATTTCTAATCTGTCTTTTAAAGGGAAACTATATGTATGGAAAATATAATTTCTGAGTACGTAGCCAGTCAGTGTCAGTCAACTTGCACAGTTAATATCTATGAAAGTGCCCGGGTGAGCAATGCTGATTAGCATTTAAGTGCTTAATTGCCTTGAGAAGCTGTCAACATATTTCCCATCTAAGTCACATTTTCATTATTTTGCTCATAAAGAGAGGGAGTGCTGGAAATGATAACAGCCACTTAGTTAGAGAAGAATATGCCAGCACACTCGCACACACACCCACACACTCACATGCACATGCACACACACACACACACATGCACACGCACACAAATGCACATGCACATGCACACACATTCACATTCACATGCGGATACAAATGCACACTATAGAAAGGCGTACACACACACACACACACACACACATATGAAATATGTTTGTGTATGACTCATGACGTATGTCAAGGATCTGTCAGTCTTTGGGAAAGGACACAGTTGCAAGGAGCCTCTGTTGTGCCAAGTAACCTTTTAACACTGCCTTGCTGCCTGGTGATGCAAACACACACTCTCTCTCTTTTTTCACTCTCTTTCACCCCCCCCCCCCCCACACACACACACACACAAACACATATACACACACACTTGCACACTCTCACACAAGCACATGCACACATGCACATGCACACACACACACACACACACATGCACACACATGCACATGCACACACATTCACATTCACATTCACATGCGGATACAAATGCACACTATAGAAAGGCGTACACACACACACACACACACACACTCAAAAAACTCCACTGCTGCTCTGTGAAGCTTCCAGTTCAGCTTAAGCGAGCTTGGGCCTGCTTGCCAGTATTTCCGGTATAAATTATTCAAACCTCTCATTGGAGTGTTTTCCTCTGCCAAATGCTAGATAAATATTTTTTGTGCCTGTAAACAATATTGTTGTTAATTATGCCAATGCATTCTACCCTGCTGCTAATGATCATAAGCTAACAAAGCACTACAGGCCATTGACTTCCAGTCTTATTAGCAGGACATTCCTTATAATGGTGGAGAGCATCATTGACCTTTCTGCCACGTATGCGAATGGAGATTCCATCCCCGCATCCCCCCACGCTGTCCAGTAATTGAGGACATTAGCTGAACCTGAAAGGGATGTGCTTGTGCAAAGCCTCTAGGTTGTGGAGGTCGAGCAGTTATGATGGAGGGCGATTGATTGGTCCATTTGTCTCTGGCCCAGAGGGTGATTGGCTAATTGTAGGGACGGAGGGCCATAAACCAAAATGTCAGACGAGCAGCCGTGTGCACAGCGCAGCTCAGCGGATGTCCTGGAGGAGTTTGATGGAGGTGTTAGTGACCATGTTTAGCCATTGGGTGCAGTGGGAGCGTAGGATTAGGCTGAATCTGATATTTAAACAGACCCAAGGGGCAGGAGGTGTGAATAAGCCACACTCATGGGGACTTCCATTGCTTGTGTGTAGGTGTGTGTGTGTGTGTTGCATGTAAGTTTTTGACTTTCCTCTCAATTACGGCGCAGTGGTGGAGCTGCTTCCTGTCAGCTGGGCGGTGACAGGCCGGGCCTGACAGCTCTGCTCTCTGATGTGTATTAGCTGTCTGCCCCGTCACTCGCCGCTCACCTGGAGCAAGCCTCCGTTACGGCAACACCAGCATGCCCACGCCAATCGCCCCACGTCTAGTCTAGTCTGGTCTCTCCTTTCAGCTCCACAGCCTCATTAGAAACACTTCATCACCAAAAAAAAAAAAAAGTGAAATTAACTGAGCGGTTATTTTCACTTCTTCCATCAAATAATGGCACATGCATTCATTACTTGAGGTCAGCCTTAAAAATGTGGAAATGTGTTTTAGAGAACATTCTAGTCATCTCTTTTTTTGCGTTGGATTCTGCTTCCTGGTTTTCCTCACACTGCACTGTATAGTCAGTGTAATTGCCTCTCTTTAAGGTGTCTGCCTTTCTCTAACAGGAGGAGTCTGAGACCCTTGTCCTTGAGGTGTAAACACAACTGTTATCTATTATCGGCATTATCCAGCCAACTGTTTAAGGCAGTCTGACTGAGAAGACCTTTTCATTAGCTGTTTGCACTCCGACTCTGATGCTACAGCCACTGGGAGGGAACCCATGGACTTTGGGAGAACCGCAGTGAGCCTCATCACTAAAAGTTCTCGGTCGAGGTTGTTCAGGAAAATTGTAGGACACCCCACCTCCAGCTTTTCCAGAAAAGCGCTGAGGTGATTAGGACGTTATCAGCCTAGGTCTCATTAAATTAGATTAGATTGGATAAGATTAGGGCGCTCCCAGTCACAGGTGTGGGATATCAGTCACACACTGGGGCGGGGTTCTCTGTTTAATTGTTGTTATTATCAACAAAATGGTTCTTCAATTCCCCACTTTCATCTCACATTGAAGACCTTTGCTGTAGAACTAATGATGACAAAATAGATAGTTTAGCAGTCCAGGCACAGATTACGTTTATGACACAGTCAATTTTCTACAAAGTCATTGCACACAGGGGTTTCAGCTAACCAAATCCCTTGTAATCATTTATTCTCTGCAAGGCATACGTATAAACTGAACCCCCCACCCCCCTTTGTGCTTTATCGTTTTTTTTTTTTGCGTGATCATGTGACAAATCTCGCTGGCGCATCTCAGCACTCCCCCCCCCCCCTCCCCCCTCCGATGTGTTAGACTCCACAGCGGTGTTGCGCCTCAGCAGGGGGTGCATCTCTGATCGGGGGAGCCGTGTCACCCTGACAGAAGCGTGAGGAGTAAATATGATAAATCTGCCTCTTTAATTACAGCCTGGCGCTTCACTCTGGTGCGAGGCACGCTGTCAGCGTCAATTAATATCCATGCGTTCTGTCACCGCCCCGGCGAAGTTCGGAACAGAAAAATTCATCATTGTGAGGGCAAAGGGAACACTCTTGGTGGTGGATGCCGGACTAATTTATCGACCGCTTGTGGCTGGCTCGAAGGAACCATAAATGAAAAGCTAGTGGCTGCACCTTTGGATACAAAATGAGTTTTTCATGTGAACAAGGTCTCCTGAAATGAGATCTGTCTGTCTTTCTTTCATTCTTTCTTTTTTCCTTTCTCTCTCTTTCTATCTTTCTCTCTCTCTCTCTATCTCTCACAAATTCTTTCCAAAATGGAAAATCATTTATGTTCAGAACAGTTTTGTTTCACTCTGACGATGTACATGCTACGTTAGCAGCATGAGTAAAAGGCAGTTTAATGAAGATCCTGGAGACGCCATATAGCTTTTGACATTTAAATCGGTGCCACATGAGGAGTTATTAAGAGCCTTGCATTAGGGCAGGAGGAGATCGATGATACGCGTGTATCTCCCCTTTTTGTCAACACTGTCATCCACGGGAACATGATAATGAGGTCAAAAATACAGATTCATTACAGAGTGCTCATCCTGACCTTTTCCGCAACATGGGTCTTTAGGGCTCTCATTTCCTGTGCTGTAGAACATGTCAATAAGTCTGACATTTGCATCAGTGGAAAAATGACTAGACTGATGTTGCCATGGTGGTGAGATTTGTCCATAGTAACAGCAGCAACAGTGGAATACGATATACCTCTGTAACTGTGCGCTTTCTTTTTGGTAAACAACAATCTATTGCTATGAGTCAACTCTTGTCAGTTGCCCACTCAAAACTCAGTGATTTTACGTCCAAAACAAAGCTTTCACATGGGAACTTCTGCTGTGATTTCTCCTCCAGTAGACTTTGCCCGCAGTCTTCTTTAACTCAGACGTGTCAGCATCCATCACAGGCTAGCCCCACCAGCCATGAGTCCATCTCACACCGGAGCCCCAAACTAACAATGGCTAATGATCAATTTCTCTTCTCAGGGCATCTGACAGAGCCATAAAGCCCCCTCTCCTCTCCTACCTTCCTCTTCTACCTCACTCCCTTTCTCTTTCTCTCTTTTTCTCTCGATTTTTTTCATTTCCTCACTTCCACTCTAATAATATTTTTTTTTTTCTCTGTTTTCAGTGTTGGAGTGAAAGACGGCGTGATGGATCTGGAGGGGCGCCAGGGGTTTAAGGTGAAGTCAATATGAATTTATCATACTATAGACGACCAAAATACCTCTGGTCTACCTATTCTTTACATTTGAAGGCATGGTATTCCTTCAGGAAATGACCATACGATTGTGTGGAAAGGCTTAGTCGTGTGTTACATGCTCAACAGGGGCATGAGTGGACCATGAGGTTTTTGAGTGGCACACAGAGAGCTGTAAAGCAACACAAGGTTACTGGTAATAAAGGGAAGGAAATTAAGGATGGGAAGTCATGCTGGTTGTAATTTGAGTTGGCGATTTGAGTTGGTCATTATTTTACCAAATGGAGGGTGTGATGCCTCTCCTTGTTTTAAACTCAGTTGGTGCTAAAATAAACCTTTGTTGTGCTTAGCATCCAATACACATTTGAAAATGAAAAGATATTTGAGGAAACTAATTTCTATGCCACTGCACCAGTGATAGCCAAGACCAGAGGCGTTCCAGGTTGTCTGTCCATCCGTCTCTCCATCAAAAGTCAAGGTCACTGTGACCACATTTATGACCCATTCTTGTGAACTCGATATCTCAAGAATGCCTTGAGCAGCGTCCTTCAAATTCGGTATGAACTGGTTAGATTCCTTTCAACTCTATAATCGATGCCTCGCAAACAAATATGTCAACCAGAAATCCATGGCTACTCAGAGGCATACCACCCCAATGTGGTAATTCTACTTTGAAAGAGGTTTGAAAGTGGACCATTCTTAAATAGTCCAAAAGGAACACTGGTGCCTAATGAATCGTAATAGCATCAGTCTAATCTGTGCACTGACCAAAGAGCAATTAGCATCCATTAAAGCATCAGGGCCACATTTAAACTTCTCCTAAAAATGAGATTTAGGTCCACTGAGTAGCATCTGAGGGGCTAAAATTAGACCTGAATCATGGACCCCACAAACACAGGCAAGCGCCCTGTCAAATGAGTTGAGAGGCAAATGCGGGCCATGCAGGCTCATTAAAATCTCTTGGTTGCATTTTCTTTTAATGGGGGTCTTGGAGAGGGCGATGCTGGGTGGCAGGCCTTTGAGACACGTGGACTGGGGTAAAAAAAAAATAGAAACATACCGTACTGTTTCGCTGCTGTGGAGTTGTGTGTATGTACCGATGTGCTAAATGAGCTGGCTGGATAATCGCCACGGCATTCATCAAGGTATGCGCGCCGGGAGCATGTGGCGAAACACTGTGCGGGGTGCAGGTTTTTTTTTTTTTTTTTTCAGGAGCTTGACAGAGATGTGGCGAGCACAGACAGAACAGGGATGCATGCGACGCCGAAGACAGATGAAAGCCGCGGCGATGATGCAACGTGCGCTTGTTTTTGTTTTGCCTCTCAGCGTGAAAATGTCACCATGCAGGCGTGATCAGCGTGCACACTGTGCAGTGGCTCAGCAAGTGTTCTACCAGAGATACCAGTTTTCTTTTTCTTCTTTTTTTTTTCCATTCACGTAACATTTAGTCATGGAATCCCCATGATAATTCCTCTGAAAGCATTTTATTCCCAGTTTCACCCACTGAAGTCTTCATCTTAAACGTAGGCCGCTCCTTCTTAAAAATAGAATTGGCTCTGAGGGTAAATGTGTGGCACCATAAATAATGATGAACATGAGTCACTGGGTGAAGGTGGGAAAGGTCTGTTGGCTCTGTGGATGCTCTATTGATAGATCAGTTAGCGTAGTTCACATGCAAACGGCTTGTGGATCCTACCATGAATGGATGTTGATGCAGATTCAGTACGCACAGATCTTTTTTTTAAGATCTATCAATGTAGTGGTGGTTACCTTGTGACACTCTCACTTGTGTCTAATGCCTATGATTTCTCTTTTTGCTCCAATGCCTTTAACTGTGTGTGGATCATTGTTTACTGCTAATTTGCTCTACTGCATCTCAGCCACCTGCATCTCTCTCTCTCCCTCTCTCTCTCTCCCTCTCACTCTCTCTCCCTCTCTCGCCCTCTCTCTCTCTGTCTGACTCTAACAACTGTGTTAACAACAACAAACAGCAAACCCAGAGGTCTCCACTCGTATTGATTATTAACGTCCCGAGATAAGGCGGAGGAAATGAATCGGCTGTCAGACAAGGTGGTTCTGGATCACTTTGGATTCCGCTGTGACCCTCATGAATCTAAAGCTCCTTCCACACACGACAGTGGAAGTCTAGTCCAGAAAGTTAATTGGTTATGAAAAGTGTTAATCAGAAAGTGTAAATTATCTTTGGTAGTGGTTCAAAACAATAATCTATTGAAATTAAGGGATATTCAGTTCAAATCAAACTGCTTGAACCCGTTACAGTTAGCGTAGTTCACATGCAAATGTAAATGTGTGTGTGTGTGTGTGTGTGTGTGTGTGTGAGAGAGAGAGAGAGAGTGAGTCCATTCAGGGCTCGAGACAGAGCATGACCCTGCTCCTGAGGCACTTGTTCTCCTGAGACATCCGCACTGCTCTGTAAAAAGAGTGATTGAGGCCGTCAAATTAACGACCCTTTAAATCCCCCCTCCCTCCTTCTTGTTTTAATTAATTACTCAATATCACCAATCCATCAGTCATGAATTATTGAAGCTAATTAAGCAGATGAACCATTAACACAATTCGTTGAGAGATCCGAGCCTTGAGATGTAGTGCTTGTGAGTGAATGTTTTAACAACATGAAATGGGGAACGCTTGTGCCACTGTGTTCTCATGTTCTTTCAAATAATCATTGTGTACCCTGCCACCACAAGATAGTTTTCCATGTTAATGTTTGCATTTATTTGCCTTGTCCGCCCCACCAAACCTGGTGTCCTTGAAGTGGGATTTCATTAAGCGGGGTTTGGCGGCAGAGTGTTGGTAGTGGTTGGATGAATGGCTCATCAATAATGCAGCGTGTTCGAGGTCTCTGTGCGGCTCCGTGTCTCTGGAGTGTCTTTAATCCAGAGCCCTGGCAGCAGCGTGGAGGCTGTGGAGGCTGCACCCATCCCCTCTCCCCCTCTCCCAGCAGCACCCCAGAGCTGGAGCGCAGCGATAGAGACGCCAGAGGAGACCTGGGAGCAGCCCTCTAATCCACAACTCTCTCTCTCTCTCTCTCTCTCTCTCTCACCCACTCATTCACTCTCATTATCTCTCTTTCTCACTCACTCTCTCCTTTTCTCTCTCTCGCTCTCTTTCATTCCCTCTCTCACTCACTCACACTCTCTTTTTTTCTCTCTCTCTCTCTCTCTCTCTCTCTTTTTCTCTCTCTGCCTCCCATGGTCTGTTCAGTCTTAGTCAAGTTTGAACTCGGCGGTTGGAAATTCCTGTGAGGAACTACTCACTGAGCTCCATTTGCACTAAGTGAGCCATGTTCCAACAAAGAACAATGATTTCCCGTCACAGATACCCCAAAAAAAGGCGTGATATAGATTCATATTGGAACTGAATGTGATGCTGAAGAGTTTTTTTTCCCCCGCCTTTTACTGTGAGCTCCTGGGGGATGACATTGGCACTGCCCCGGGTAGATTTATGGTTTAAACTTTGAATGGTTTGTTATTGATAGCAAGCCATTACCTTTATGGCTGAGAAACATAAGGAGTCCCACGCATCATTCAAGAAGATTGCAGTGCAATCACTTTGATATGACTAGACGCAGGCAAGCTTGTTTATTAAGCAGCAAATCCCTGCCATGGGTGGCCAAGTAGGAAAACAGTATCGACTGATATATTTAACTCACTAAAATCAATAACTAAGTGGGGGTTGGAGAAAAAGCAATTGATTTCACACATCACACATGGGCACTTTTAATCACAATTATTGGCGATTTTTGAAATCATACCTTATTGAGTATGTCTCCATGTACAGTACTCCAAGTTGTGTGTGTGTGTGTGTGTGTGTGTGTGTGTGTTAGAGAGCGAGCGTATGGATTGATGTGTCTAATCACCAGTGAGCAATGAATCTCCAGACTTCTGGCTTCCCTTGAGGTCAATAGGAGGTCAAAGCTATCAGAAAGGTTAATGGTTGTCAGGAACATGATAAATATCCAACAAGCCTGGTATGCCAGGTATGCCCAAGTGGCAGTGCACATAAAGGCTTGCTCATAGTCCTGCCCTGCTTCTTGTGCCTCAATGATCACAGGATGATTATGCTTGTCACGCGCCTGTGCAGCTGATTTATACATTGTTGATAGCACCTCCCTTTAAGTTTTGAAAGTGGTCCCCAGAAGCAGCTAATATCAAAACAGTGCGTCGGTGTTTAGTAGCAGAAGTTAGAGCATGCAACATGTAGTGGCAGATGGCCTTGGAAGAGCAGATGGGTTCTGGGAGATTTGGATTTTTTGTTCATGTTGTATACCGTATACCGTAGATGTTGATAGTTTTAAGAGGAGGTTTCAGTCATCATTTTGATGCACTGTGATCAGATAGTTGTTTTTCGGAATATGTGGGGTGTAGAGGGGAGAGCAAATTTATAAGATGTGCCTCCAGCTAACAGCCCAGTAATAACCAATGCAAACAGAAAGGCTATATTTCCAGTTCCTGTCATATTTGGTATTATGAACATTCTTGGACTTTATCCCTTTGAATAGCCCGCAGCACTGCACGGAGTTGTCACACCTTTGGTGCATGCAAAGGCACAAAGGTTAAGTTTAGCTCTTGCCTCGGGGAGGCTATGAGCCGTGGTCATAAGATGTTCGTCTGGGGAAATCAAAACAAGAATGGAAGCAGACATTCTTGCAGACAGCATAGCATTGCTGTTGGGTTATGACACCAATATCAGGCGCTCTCTGTGCTTGGATGTCCCAGCCATGATATCCATGATCTTACCATGTAAGGACAGTTATTTCAACTGGGGACGTTTTTTGTGTCCTCACTTTAGTCTGTAACTGTGCTCTTGGATGGCACCTACTGTAGAAGTCCTGTTGCTCCAGCTATTTCCACTGCCCATTCTAGGTGCACAGAGTGGGACTGGAGTCACATCGGTAAGAACAATTTACTGAATTGCAAATTGTGGGAGTGTGGGGATTTCACTGTTGTTTTTGTGAAGATGTTTTTGCCAGCACACAAGTCACTTGCCCTCTACTCTCTCCTTGAAACAGACTGCTGGCCTCATGCACCAACAGCTGACAGCATAACTGAGAAAATCTGCAGATTACGCAAATCCTTACAGCAGCCGCCTGGGTAGTAGCGGCATACATTGGCTGTAATCATTTCTCTGAACAGGAGTTTTACGTTTTAAAACCGGATTTACTCACACACAGAGACTCCCTCAACTCAGCTCACCCCAAACCCGAGTTCTTATTTCTGGTCCCTTTTTGTGTGTTTGGCAGGAGGGGCGTCCTACAGGGAGGGTGGCGGTCTGTAATGGGCTCTCTCCTCCGTCGTCTGCACACTATGTGGATTTCACTGACTCGGAGAGAGAGACAGAGAGAGTGAGAAAACAATGTTTATTGCTTTCTGAATACAGAGGTGTTTAAAACCAGCTGAGACTTGAGTCCAGACATCATTGTTTACTGTTAATTTGCTCTACTGCATCTCAGCCACCTGCATCTCTCTCTCTCCCTCTCTCTCTCTCCCTCTCTCTCTCTCTCCCTCTCTCGCCCTCTCTCTCTCTGTCTGACTCTAACAACTGTGTTAACAACAACAAACAGCAAACCCAGAGGTCTCCACTTGTATTGATTATTAACGTCCCGAGATAAGGCGGAGGAAATGAATCGGCTGTCAGACAAGGTGGTTCTGGATCACTTTGGATTCCGCTGTGACCCTCATGAATCTCAAGCTCCTTCCACACACGACAGTGGAAGTCTAGTCCAGAAAGTTAATTGATTATGAAAGTGTTAATCAGAAAGTGTAAATTATCTTTGGTAGTGGTTCAAAACAATAATCTATTGAAATTAAGGGATATTCAGTTCAAATCAAACTGCTTGAGCCAAACTTGTCAGACTGATTGAAACCCCTCCTCTGAAGACTGCAGCTATGTTCTTTAAATGATTAAAGGATTAAAGATGACTGCCATCAGAGAAAAAAAAGATAATGAGCTTTGCTCTCCCGTCTCCACAGAATAGTTCCTCCCCAATAGGAAGTGTGAATGGTCACGCGTTAATGTACTGTAATAGGAACAACAGGAATAAAAGAGTTTTTATTGGGTTTTTTATTGGGTTATTTTATTTTTACTTGAGCTGCTGCAATTGTGTCATGCTACACATTTCTCAAGCTAAGCATACTGTACCATTCCACATACCAACAGTAGAGATTATATGGTTGTTTCCATATAAGAGAAAATTATTCCTTGCAGAAGCTCAGAGGGATCACACATCAGTGGAAGCCTTTAACCAGAGAGCATGTCAGGCCTGCGCTCAGAGAGCATGTGCTGCAAGTGCTGCCTCAGTTAATGAGACTAGCATTCACTGCTATTAGAATTCAGTAGACGCACACCTCAGCTCGTCCTTGGGCTTTTCAGTGCTTCTCCCGTGGGACCCTTGTGGTGCATGTTTTCTCCTTATTCCTGCCCCGCTACACCTGATCACAGCCACAGTGTAATGCCCTTGACTAGGGGGATCAGGTGTGCTTGGTTAAGCAATATCGCTTTGATGAGTTTATTTTGTTGTGGCATGGCAATGCAGAGATGGATTGTGTTCCCCCAAGAAGTCAAATGAGACAAATGGACATGTCCAGTCTTACAGTAGCAGCATGTTGATGTTCAGTATTACAGTAACATGGTTATCCCTTAATAAAGGAGTACCGTCACACCGGTGTGACGGGAATGTTGAGAAATGAACGTTCTAAAGAATATCTGGGTTCATTGAATTCAACATAGAATTTTAGAACCTTCAATTGTTGCGGAACTTAGAATGTTCAAAAACCTACACCTTTAAGGGTTAAAACATGCTCTCACATTTCTTGTTTGTAATAATAGCACTGCAAGTCAGACCTCTGCTGAAGTGCATCCTTTCCTACAAAAAAAAGAAACATTTAAAGGGATATTCCACCATTTGGGGAAATACACTCATTTTCCACCTCCCCTTGAGTTAAACCAGGGGTCGGCAACCCAAAATGTTGAAAGAGCCTGTAGTAATGTGTCCAAGCGGATGGTGAGACTCAGGCAATGAAATTCAAGTTGATGTAATTTCCTTTTTTTTTTATTTATTAATATTAAGCTACCGGCAGGTTTAGGCAACAGACAAAACAAACACTGATACAAAAAGGAAAACAAACACCGGGACAATGCCCACTAGGTTCTATGCCTACCTCAGAGGCCTTTCAGCAGGACCTCTCACTACTGAGGAGGAATCGTAACTCCTGACTGCGCTATGCAGACACCATTTAAAACACTGGACTAAACCATGCATAGCAACAAATCAATTAATGCAAATTCACCACATTTTGGTTAACACATGACATAGGCAATACACATTACTAACAATCGTTCATGTTATTTCCATCCAATGCCATAATAACCCTCACTAAGCACCAAATAATATTACCACTCTAAACACACCTGCGCAAATAAGCGCTCCCACGTCTGGGCGCGAAAGATGCGCAGAAAAGTGTCCCTTGCCCAATACTCCAGTTTGCTCCCCTGCACCCGGAAAGCAATTGAAGCACCGAGAACAGGCAAGTACATACACATACTCATACATGCACTCGGACAAAGCACTTCCATCTCCCAGCTAGTAAGCATTGATGTTCTAATGCGCGCTTTAGAGAACGCTTACAATACCGATAAATAGATACGCTTCAACCTCTGTACCGCATATCGCGGCTTTGATTCCCTGTATGTTTAACTTAAACCAAATTCTAGTGTTACCTTAACCTCCGTCTTGACATGCCTCAGGTCTGTACCATTCACAACATGTTATCAAACAAGTCAACATCACAACATGCTTTAATAGCGCAGTCTGTGCAAATGTTTGTAAAGTCATTGTTCACGTTGCGGCGGGAAAGCCGCCTTTGCCAGTGACAGACGCACTGCGCTCTGTCACATTACCCCCCCCCTCAAGAGTCTTCGTCCCCGAAGACCCTCGACAGGAAGTCCGCAGTCACATTTTCTGAGCCCACCCTGTACCGCACCACAAACCTGTACGGCTGCAGGGACAGATACCACCTCGTTACCCGAGAATTTGTGTCCTTCATACGATCGAGCCACTGGAGGGCCCGATGGTCTGTCTCCAGTGTAAAGTCCTTTCCAACCAAATAGTACCTTAATGAGTCCAGTGCCCACTTAATCGCCAGACACTCCTTTTCAAAAGTTGAGTACCTTTGTTCTCTGGGAACTAACTTCCTGCTGAGGAAGACCACCGGTTTTTGTTCACCGGGCTCCCCCTGCAACAGGACGGCCCCTAGCCCCACCCCTGATGCATCAGTCTGCACCGTGAAGGGCTGTGAAAAGTCTGGACTCTGCAGTATTGGGCTCTTGGTTAGACAACTCCGCAGCTCATCAAAGGCCTTAGCACATCGCTCTGACCACTGCACCTGATTGGGGCTAGACTTCCTGGTAAGGTCAATCAGTGCTGCCGCCCTGCTGGAAAACTGTGGTATGAAGCGCCTATACCACCCCACCATGCCCAGAAAGGCCCGGACTTGGCGCTTGGTGGTGGGCACAGGTGTCTCCAGGATAGCACTGACCTTCCCCACTTGTGGCTTGATTGTCCCCCCTCCAATGATATAGCCAAGATAGTGCACCTCTGACTGGGCTAAGGTACACTTTCGTGAATTGACAGTCAGGCCAGCCCTTTTCAGCCGCCCCATCACATCTCGCACATGAACCAGGTGCTGGTCCCAGGACTGGCTGTGTATCACCACATCATCAATGTATGCTGATGCGTAGTCCCTGGCACCCTCCAGCACCTGGTCCATGAGACGTTGAAACGTCGCTGCTGCCCCCTGTAGGCCAAAAGGCATATAAGCAAACTGGTAAAATCCAAAAGGTGTCCGGAAGGCTGTGAACTGCTTTGAACCCTCCGCCAATGGCACCTGCCAGTACCCCTTGCTCAAATCCAGGGTTGACAGGAACTTCGCATTGCCCAGGCGGTCGATCAAGTCGTCCACCCTAGGCATTGGATACGGGTCAAAGGAAGAGATTGCGTTCAATTTCCTAAAATCCATACAGAACCTCAGTGTTCCATCCTTCTTGGGGACAAGGACAATAGGACTGGACCATTCGCTCGTGGACGGCTCTATGACACCCATCTCCCGCATAGCCTCAATCTCTTGCTTGATCTTCGGCAGGAGTTGAGCTGGCATGCGGTAACATGGGAGTCTCACTGGCCCTGCTGATTTCACATGAATCTGATGCTCCACCAGGCTAGTCTGGCCTGGTCTCTCACTGAACACTCCTGCCGGAATACAGGCCCTCAGCTCCCTCTGCTGGGCCTTGGAGAGGTGTGACAGCTCAACCCTTGTCTCCCTGGGCTGTACCACTGGAAAATACTGTTCTTCCCATTCCTCTTCTTCTGCCACTGCCCTAGCAAACAGCTGCTGCCCCACAGGATGCTCCCTGGCCTGCCATTCCCTGAGCATATTGATGTGGAAAGTTTGGCTCTTTTTCTTTTTGCCGGGGGTGGCGATCATGTAAGTGACCTTACCGACTCGGCTGAGGACCTCATAAGGCCCCTGCCACTTGGCTAACAGGCTGCTCTCCGAGGTTGGTAGCAACAGTAACACCTTTTGCCCTGGTTTAAAAGTCCTGTCTGTCGCTACCGTGTCATACCACCTCTTCTGCTTGGCCTGCGCTGCCTGCATATTTTCTTTCACCAACTCTGTCAGTTGTTGCATCCGGTCTCGCATTTTTAAGACATAGGACAAAATGTTCATTCTCTGCTCTGGCTGTTCACCCTCCCAAGCTTCCTTTAGAACATCTAGCGGCCCCCTCACCTTTCTCCCATAGAGCAGCTCAAAAGGAGAGAAGCCTGTGGAAGCCTGAGGAACCTCCCTATATGAAAAAAGGAGGTAGGGTAGCCAGTCATCCCAATCGGCGCCAGTCTCGGCGACAAATTTCCTGAGCATACTTTTAAGTGTCTTATTAAAACGCTCCACTAAGCCGTCCGTTTGAGGGTGGTAAGGTGTTGTCTTCAGGCCTTTTATACCCAGGTAGTTATACACCTGCTTCATCAGCTGTGATGTAAAATTGGTCCCCTGGTCTGTCAGAACCTCCTTGGGTATGCCCACCCTCGCCACTAACTGTAGGAATGCATTGGCCACTTGTCTAGCCCGCACATTTCTCAGTGGGAACGCCTCTGGGTATCTTGTTGCGTAGTCCATGATCACTAATATGTACCTGTTGCCCTTATGGCTACGCTCTAGTGGCCCGACGATATCCATAGCCACCCTGCTAAATGGGACATCTATGACTGGCATTGCTACTAATGGGGCTCGATCCCTCTTCTTATTGGGTGCGGTCATCTGACATTGTGGACAGGTTTTGCAGAAGTTCACTATGTCGGTATACATGTTGGGCCAGTGAAACCTATCCACAATCCTCTCCCAGGTCTTGTTCTGCCCTAGGTGCCCACCCCACCCACTTGAGTGACCTAGCTCCATGACCATCTGCCGTGACCTTTGGGGAAGTACCAACTGCTCTCCCTCGTCCCCATGCCGATAAAGAATGCCTCGCTCTAGTTTGTACTTGGGCCCTAGTGCATCACCCTTCTGATCCTCAACCAAGTCTTTAAACAAAGACCTGATTGAGGCATCTCCTCTTTGCAACTGCCTGATATCGGTTGGTATTGCCAGATGAAAATCAGCTCCTAACTTGGGCTGTGGATCCCTCTCATCTAGTTGAGTACCCTGGAACTTCTCTTTCCTCCTAAGGTTCTTAGATTTTGGACGTGGGCCCACTGGAAAAGGTAATGCCTCCCATGACCTAGCAGTCACCCCTCCCTTACTTTGTGCCCGTGTAATCGCCATGTTACAACTTTTCTCTGGCTCAACTAGGGAGGCTAACCCAGGAATATCCTTTCCCAACACCACCTGATAAGGTAAGTTGTCAGCTACTCCGACTGTGACTAGGTAAGACACTCCCTCGACTTCCAGATAAACCTCTGCTGTGGGATAAGCTACCTCATCACCATGGATACAACGAATGACCAGATTCTTATCTGAGTGGACCTTCTCCTTTGCTAGCCACTTAGCACTAATCAAACTCTGGCTGCTGCCCGTGTCAATCAGTGCTTCTAGCTGCTTACCATTCACCTTCACCATGGTCATGGATTCCCACCCCACCGAGTCCCCATCTTCCCTCTGCTGAGGTACGTAACCCATATGGGTTTGCTTAGGCTTTCTACTGGGGCAGTTAGGCTTAATGTGTCCTATCTGGCCACAAAAGTAACATTTAACATCGTCAGCATTTTGTCTAGAACTTTTTGTTCCCGTTTTAATCTCCTGCCCACCCTCCTTTCTGACAGAATGTGGAACATTGGCTTCTCTTACCCCCCCCAGTTGGTATGATCTCTGTCCCCGCCGTGCTGTAATGAAGTCCTCTGCTAACAGCACAGCTTCTCTGGCCGATCTGGGGTTATGTTCTCTGATCCAGAGGCGGACGTCGCTGTTGACCATCCTGAGGAACTGCTCTAGCACGAGCATGTCTCCAATCTCCTCTTTAGAGTGTGACTGAGGGCACACCCACTTGTTGAACAGCTCCCTCAGCCTAGTGAACAGCTCCTTAGGTGATTCACCCGGCAGTACTGGGGAGTTACGAAACTGGTGCCTGTACGTTTCCGGGTGTATTTCGAACTTTTCCAAGATGGCTTGTTTGACTTTGTCGTAATCCCATGATTCTGTTATATCCATTGCCAGGTATGCTGCTCTTGCTTTTCCCGAGAGCAACGGTACCAGATTCAATGCCCATTCGGCCCTTGGACACTGACTGATAGCTGCCATACGTTCGAAAGTAGCCAAAAAGTGCTCGATATTCTCGTCCTCTGCAAGACGTTGCATTTTTGGCCCCTTCCATCCGGTGAATTGTCGACCCTGCTCCGTTGCCGCTGGACCCCCCGGCGCTGCTGATTGGACCCCTGCCGTTACCGCTGGAGTCGCTGCCGCCACTGCTGCTGGGACCCCTGTCGTTGCCGCTGGAGTCGCTGCCGCCGCCGCTGCTGCTGGGACCCCTGTCGTTGCCGCTGGAGTCGCTGCCGCCGCCGCTGCTGCTGGGACCCCTGTCGTTGCCGCTGGACTGGCTGCCGCTGTTGCCGTCCGATCTGCTGCTGCTGCTGTTGGAGTAGGCGCTGCCATCAGATCTACTGGTGCTGCTGTTGCCGGCGCAGGCCCTGCCGTCAGACCTGATGCTGCTGCTGCTGCTGCCGTTGTTCTTGTTGGGACTGCTGCTTGGCCCCCTGTCGCTGGCCCTCCATCCCAACTCAGTATACCTCGTGCTGGACTTGGGGCTCTGGACGCTGGCGCCGACGTGGAGAGTCCTCTCCCTCTCTCTATCCTTTCTCGCTGGACTTCACCTTGCAGAAGGGCAAATTGCTGGGTCATATTCTTCCATCTTTGTTCTTGTCGTGCTTGCTCTCGAACATACCGTTCTTCTTGTTGCTTCTGCTGATGCATGAATTGCATGAACATTGTTTGTAGATTGTGGAAAGCTTCCCCCTCTTCACCTTGTGTCTGGTCGTCAACACTTTTCGCCTCCGGCCCATCTTCTTTTTTCTTGTGAGCCTTTGGAGCCATCTTTACCTTGACATTTCAGCCTGGTCTTAGGACACTTGTAATCCCACCACTGCCACCAAATGTAGTAATGTGTCCAAGCGGATGGTGAGACTCAGGCAATGAAATTCAAGTTGATGTAATTTCCTTTTTTTTTTATTTATTAATATTAAGCTACCGGCAGGTTTAGGCAACAGACAAAACAAACACTGATACAAAAAGGAAAACAAACACCGGGACAATGCCCACTAGGTTCTATGCCTACCTCAGAGGCCTTTCAGCAGGACCTCTCACTACTGAGGAGGAATCGTAACTCCTGACTGCGCTATGCAGACACCATTTAAAACACTGGACTAAACCATGCATAGCAACAAATCAATTAATGCAAATTCACCACATTTTGGTTAACACATGACATAGGCAATACACATTACTAACAATCGTTCATGTTATTTCCATCCAATGCCATAATAACCCTCACTAAGCACCAAATAATATTACCACTCTAAACACACCTGCGCAAATAAGCGCTCCCACGTCTGGGCGCGAAAGATGCGCAGAAAAGTGTCCCTTGCCCAATACTCCAGTTTGCTCCCCTGCACCCGGAAAGCAATTGAAGCACCGAGAACAGGCAAGTACATACACATACTCATACATGCACTCGGACAAAGCACTTCCATCTCCCAGCTAGTAAGCATTGATGTTCTAATGCGCGCTTTAGAGAACGCTTACAATACCGATAAATAGATACGCTTCAACCTCTGTACCGCATATCGCGGCTTTGATTCCCTGTATGTTTAACTTAAACCAAATTCTAGTGTTACCTTAACCTCCGTCTTGACATGCCTCAGGTCTGTACCATTCACAACATGTTATCAAACAAGTCAACATCACAACATGCTTTAATAGCGCAGTCTGTGCAAATGTTTGTAAAGTCATTGTTCACGTTGCGGCGGGAAAGCCGCCTTTGCCAGTGACAGACGCACTGCGCTCTGTCACAGAGCCATATTGGACCAAAAAAACAAAAAACAAATATGTCTGGATCCGCAAAAAAATAAAAGCCTTATATTGAAGGCAACACATGCTGTATGTATCTATAGTAGGCCTATATTAGCCTACTATCCAAATGGCTAAGTTAACTACAAATACATAATGAGCCTTCATGATTAAATGTTTATTTTTCCTGCAGTGCATTCTGTAGAGAACGACGCACCACGTGACTACTCTGTTGTGCGATGCCGCCTCAAGTTTAACTTCATTACAATATTAATGAATTATGTTTCATTGCTTTGATGAAATTAAAGAAATGCAATAAAGAAATCCGATTTTTGATGTCGTTTTTATTTTGAGGATTCGAAAAAACAACAACAAAACGGAACGTGCCCCTTATCTGGGCAACAGAGTGCAATAAAACGCAGCCTACATTTTAAAAAATAAAACATCAGCCTTTTGAAAAGGTAAAGTATATAAAATCAAATTAATACAGTTCAAGTTTGACGTCTGTGCAAATGCCAAGCAAGTCAGTGCAAGAGTAAAACGAAGCAGCATCCTCTTCTCTTTTGACACGCAACCAACGCAGCTATGCTCGGACCTGAGCAACAAAACACAATAATATACCAATATCACAATAAAGTGTCATTCCAAATATATACTGACAAAAATCAGATATCACTTTATAAAAACAGCCACTTTGTTACTAAAAATGTGCCTATGACAGGATTGTGTACCCGTTTAATGTGACTTCTGTTTTCGGACATCACTGGTCAGCTTCTCAACATCGGGCATGTAAGATGTAGGCCTAACTTTAATCTTGACGCAGGACTGCAAGCTCTCATCTGTAGGGTTGGGTATCGTTTGAATTTGAACGATTCCGATTCCAATTCCGATTTCTTATTTCGATTCCGGTTCCTAACGATTCTCGATTCCAATTTTTTTAAGAGGCAGGGTCAAAAAAAGTTTAGGATATTTTAAATGAGCTAGCTAACCAACGGTCTTTCTCAGGGTATCTGCACATTTTCCAAGTGCAAATGTAAAGACTTTTAAGACCTTTTCAAGGCATCTAAATGAAAATTAAGACTATATATTTATAGATATATAAAGATATATATGACTGTTTATGCAATCGTTTTTTTTTCCTACTAATTTTAACCCCCACCCCATTTTGGATGTCTACAGAAGTTACCAAATATATTTTGGCGAAAGAAAAATAATTGTGTGTGAATTACCTTCACAGCTATAAATGCCCAATTTTAGGGTCTGGGCTGCTGGCTTTTGAAGCTGGCTGTACATATTTGGTTTTGCTTACTGCTGAGGCTGACTGTTCTTCACCTGTGTCTGTAGTAGCCTAGGGCTACTTGCCAAAGACATGTGCACTGGACTGGATTCCCTTCAATATTTTTTTCAAAGTTAGACTAAGCTATTTACATATTTTAATAAGCCTACTTTATATAATTTACTATGTGCATCTATTGTCCAATATGCAGCACAGCAAATTAAAGTTAATCCACTACTTTACATTTTGCATACCAGTTGTATCTAAACCAACCAAAGCTTGACTGGAACATTGTAAAACCATTGACTTGTTTTAAATTAATTAAGAGACAGGTCCTCCTCGCATGATCCTGCTGAAAACTGCTGGTTTCATCTCAAGCACGCAGGTATTATAAACGCACGTTTTTTTTTATGTAGCAGTCGCCGACATTCAAAAAATATGCGGTTAGGGGCCTAGCCTACTGGCAAACGCTGGCAAGCAAGTTGCTGGCAGATATTACAGGTTGGCTATTATAACTTAGACAGATATTTTCTTCCCTAGGCTAGGCCAGCAACACACGCTGGAAAGATGCAAACAGATCAACTTAACATATACAGTATTTCCTCCTGATTGCGAAGCACTGCACATAATTTGACCAGCAGTCTTCGCGTCCATAGTTTGTGAAACGATGCTGCGTCCGAGCAAAGATTTTAGATGCCAAGCACAACTCCAAAAAGGAGAACAAATGAGCGTCCGGCTTGAGGCTGCGCTGGACGCCGGACAGGGCTTTTAAAATCCATATGTCCGGCCTAAATTCGAACGTATGGCCAACCTATCGTTAACTGGCTTACCAACTCTTTCTCCCTCTCATTCTACCGTAGGCTTCCTCATTCCACGTAGGCTACCTGTCTATCTCTCAGGGCCCACTTCCCCGAAAGCATCTTAAGCCTAAGAGCGTCGTAAAGTCCCTCTTACGAACGTCTTAAGATTTGCCGACTGTTTCCCGAAACCATCGTAGCTTAAGAGCGTCGTGAAAACACTCGTAGATCTACGAGTGCTCCAGAGTACTCGTTACCGGCTAAGAGCGTCTTAACAGTACTTCTCACTGAGGTCACCAACAGGACATACAGAGGAATTACAACTTAGAATACATAATCCAATTTACGTTCCCATTCTTTGTTGTGTTTACCTGTGATGAATCAGATTTTAGCGTGCAAAATAGCCTACATTTAATGGTCATAATAATGTGATGAAAAGCGGACAAAAATGCAATCAAGTTATGAAACGAGACGTTGCCAGAATAGTTTGACATTATCTTTGCTAAGTGAATATTTTATTAGGCCTATGAGGTAAAAAGCAGAGAAAGCAACATGTGGTTTAGTCTGTAGCCTACTGCATCAAAATCTAAGCCTACACATTTCCTCTCTTTCTTACTCGACTTATTTCTTATCTTCAAACGTGTGTTCTTAAGTGACACCGCGAAAAATTATTGCATGGTGCAACAATCTAATCTTAAAATAATTAAAATTATTTATGTCTCTGTGTGGTATATAACCTACTTGGGATGCTTACATGCAGATGTCAAAGTGTTTCTATTTTCGTATTGATGTGAATTAATGTGTAGATCCGAAGTTTAAATGGTAGGCCTATAGCTGTGACGTGCAGTCACCTGACATCACCGTCAAATCAGGGGATATTTCAGAACTATTAACGTGGACAGCTCCCCTTAAGAGCATCTTAAGAGCAGCGCACGCGCGTTCACGCTACGAGCATGTTCGGGAAACAGTCGGAAAAACCAAACGAACGATCGTAAGATGAATCGTAGAAAACCCTCTTAAGAGCGTGTCTCCGTCGTTATCGGGGAAGTGGGCCCAGGCCTCAGCTACACCACGAAAACGTCAGGCATATTATTTTGTACATACTGTATTATTACCGTTTTCACACCTTTAACCACACCCGTGAAAAACATCTTCACTCTGCAACCACTAAACTTCCTCCCGTAGCCTAATAGCCTAGTCACTTATACAATTGCGTTTTAAATACACGAAACTGGATGGAGACATCACTCGCTCTCTTGCACTCGCTGGCGGTCCCATACGCACATTTAATACCTCTCTTTCGAAAATTCAGTTGTAAAAACTTTTTAAGGATCCGCGGGAACCCTGCTTTCTGAATGAAATAGTCTGACCTTCTCCATGAATTTTAATTCTATGAACTATGCGCTTCTTCATTGGTGTTCAGCCGTTTCTTCTTCCGGTCGGCGGACTGGGAATCGAAATTTAAACTTTTGAACGATTCCGGGAAAATCGCAAAGATAGTCCCGGTTCCAACCAATACTCGATATTCGATACCCAAGCCTACTCATCTGTGAGGCGGGTGCGATATTTTGATTTGATGTAGTTCATGTTTGAGAATATCTGCTCGCAGGTATGTTGATCCAAAGATGGATAATACTCCAAATGCATATGTCGTCTTTCTCTCCCCCATTTTTGAAAAAGCTTCAGGGAGCCACTAGGGCGGCGCTAAAGAGCCGCATTCGTTGCCAACCCCTGAGTTAAACAATCGATTTTTACCTTTCTCATGTTCATCCAGCTGTTCTCCGAGTCTGCCGATACCACTTTTAGCTCCAGCCTAGCATAGATCATTGAATCAGATTAGACCATTAGCATCTCGCCCGCTAATATCACGCTTAAAAGTGACTAACATTTACGGTAATTTTCCTATTTAAAACTTGTCTCTTCTCAAGTTAGTGTAATAAGAAAGTGTAATAAGACGGAAAAGGAAATGTGGCGATTTTCTAGGCTGATTTGACATGGAACTATATACAATATCAGGCGTAATAATCCTGTCACTAACCTATTTGTCTGCTGCAGCTCAACCTTGTTGCTGGAAGTTAGCCTACGGGGACTATTTTGAGGTGCTGTATGATATCATTGTGCTGCTGCGCCCATGGTACGTTCGCAACGTTCCTTGATTATTACGCTGGAATTTATTGTTTAACTCAAGGGGAGGTGGAAAATGAGTGTAATTCCCCAAATGGTGGAATATCCCTATAATGTATGAGAAGAGACAAGTATGCTTGAGTGTGCTTCAGTCGTGAAACTGTGTGGCCTGGCATTGTGTTAAGAAAAATGCTCATACAGCTAACTACACCAAGCCATTGGAATCTGGTCATACTGATGTCTTGTGTTATTCCAGATGAGAGAGTAAAATGTAAATGCCGTTTTTTTTCTACCATCTGGTTAGGTATAGGCTACATTAAATAAAATTCCTCTGAGAATAAATTCTTTGTGGCGGCAACTTCCGCGGGGACCATTTCCGTCTCTGACACCATTAACTGTGCAGCTTCATTATTTATTTATTTCTCTTCTCCATCCAGTTCGAGGACACTTTCTCACAGTTACTTGCTCTACCACAAAGTCCCTGTAGACAAGTCGAGAGAAAAAAAGGTGTGTGTGTGTGTGTGGGGGGGGGGGGGGGGGGGGGGTTGAGATCTCATCAGAAGGAGAGTGCAGGGGAGATGTGTGGCTTTGCACTGTAGGAATTTATGGTGTCCTCCATCACCTTTCGGCTTCATTCATCAGGCCAGGCTTTTTGTCTGCGACGCTCACGTGGGAAGCTCGTGAAACAGCCTACAGACTACAGTTGCCACTCTCACTACACCCCACATAAATCATTGTTTGCCACTGTTGCCTGAGAGGATAAAGATAATATCGATTTTACAGTTAACATTTTGGCTTGGGATGTTTCTCAACCCTAAATAGAACAAATAGCTTTGAAATGATCTGCACAGGATATGGTTTCAACTCTTTTTTTAGTGATCATATTAAAGTGTCTAAGTTATCCCCTTTGATTTTAAGTCTCACTTTTTATTTCTTTTGCATTCTTTCTCATGTTCCCCTTCCTCCTTTCTCTCTCTCTCCTTCCCTCTCTTTCTTTCTCTCTCTCTCTCTCTCTCTGTCTGTCCGTTTCTCTCTCTCCATGGGGTATTGCCTCGGTCACATGACCTAAATGTCTGTGCACTCTGAGTCTTGAAGTCACTCCACTTACACAGTTGGTGTGGCCATCTGCTAGTGGATTAACGTTTTATCAATCGCTGCTGTTGGAAGGGTCCGGAAACGTAATCAAGATGCCTCATGCATTTTTTGTAACCGCACAGAGTGGAGTAGGGTGTTCGTGGACATTTGGCAGCGCCGGTCTGTTGCCATCCACGTGGTGCACTGTGGGCTCCTTTGTATGCCTTTAGAACAGGACATGTTTGGGTGCCTTTAGAACAGGACATGTTTGGGTGCCTTTAGAACAGGACATGCTGTGAAGACTAAAAACAGACAGGTGGTGCACTGTTGCCCCACAGTGAGTGGCCACACTGCAGCCGTGGCCTCGGACAACCGTCCGTCCGTGCCTCCAGCGATTTAGCCGTGGAGGACCGTTTGGGTGTCACCTCTGCGAGGTGACATCTCTTCTCGAGCAATTACTCAAAAGCAAACATACCGGGGGGGTAGCTGAGGATTGAGAGAGAGAGAGAGAGAGGGAGAGAGAGAGGGGGGGGGGGGAGAGAGAGAGAGAGAGAGAGAGAGAGGATGAAAGGGAGACTGGGTGAGTGGAAGAGTTCAATCTAGGTGGAAGAAGGATGAGAGAGAGAGAGAGAGAGATGCTGTACTAGCAGCAAGAGTGGACTGAGAGAAGAGAGGAGGAAAAAGCAGCTGACGTAGATGACAGAGAGAAATGCAGGGGAGGGGAGAGAGGGAGGGGAGGAGAGTGAGAGAAAGTTGTCGTCCTCTGGCGTCCCTCCGGCTCCTGACACTGAGTGAGCGAGTCGAGCGCCCGCCGATGCGCTGCCGCACCTCTCTACTGCTGCAGTCCCTCCGGCTGCTCGTCTCCTCTGCTGGGCCTCTGCGCCCAAACCCTCGCCCCCGCCACCTCCCTCCATCTCCTCATCCATCACTGGAGTCCGACACGCAATCCCCTCAGCGAGCCATAGCCCAAAACATAGGGCTCTGAAGGGGGTAGTGGGGGTGAGGGGGGGTAGAGGGGGTGGATGACATCTGAGCTCCTTTTGTGGATTTGTCCTCCTGCTGTTTGTTCATGCACTTTGAGATCAAATCCAGATGAGGCAAGTATCCAGGGGGTTTTTGTTTGCTTTTTCTGACTCACGCAAAAGAAAAGAAAAAGAATCGATGTGAGTTGCCGGCGTGATTGTGAAAATATCTCCCTCTTCTTTTTCAAAAACCGGTTGCACCGTCTCTCATGTGGACTCCGATTCATCAGCAGTTGAGATGGCATCGCTCTCTGGCTCCTCTCTTAGGTGACGTGAGGGCAGAAAATGAATTGTTGACCAGCAGCGCTGTAAGCTGTAATTCTGTTTTGGGAAGCGTATTAATTCTGGCTGTAGCAACAGATGTCGATATATCAAGGATAAATGAACGGCCTCGCTCCAACACAATAGCACCCAAATGACATAAAGAGGGTTTTTTTTATCTGTGAGTTAATCACATTCTTTTTCAACCATTGGAATGCCTCATATTATCTCCTCTGCATATTGTTTTTAAATAGCTGATGAGGAATTGAAGCTATCTAACTAAGGGTTTAACCACTGATTATAATTGCCTTGTTCTGATTTTATAGCATCCAAGAAGATACGAAGATTAGAATCCGAAGCATCAAGTTGCTTATGCTAATTGGCAGCCCTGACAAAAGGTTATGTCAAGGCTGCTGTCTAAAACCCAAGCTAGGCCTGGACTATAAGAACACCTCTTCTTATGTTTGCTTTGGCTTCATCTACAGATGAAAAACTATGACCCAGTAGGGTCCCCAGCGAGTTGGCAAAGTGACTCACTGATTATAATTAGCCGTGCCTCGCAGCATTTCCTTAAATAATGCATTATGGTGATAGGCTCGGTGGAGAAAGGTTACCAAGAAGTTACACACATTTTAACTCCCGGAGATGTCAGCAGCTTGGCTCCGGCATATGCATTTTGGTCACTGCACCTTGTGCTAGGTGCTAGGAAAGCAAAACATTCTCCCGGGGAAAGCAATTTCTATTCCTGCCCATTCAGCGCAAGATAATTCTGTGATTTTTTGCTCTGGCTTTGTGATATTTGTTGTCCATTTATCTTCAGAGACCGCAATGAGGTTTCTTCCACAAGCTGTTTCAACGTAGCACCGTTATCTTTCAATTGAACAGGCCAGGCCTACTTCCATGAGCGCGTGTGATAGCTTTGCGGATGTCAAAGCTCTTTAATAATGAACAGCATATTGTATGAGCTGTGTTCTGCTTTAGCACTCTCCCTCCCTCTTTGTGCTCACATGATGTAAGTGCTGGTACTTACAGGCACTGTACACCCAGAGGGTACACTGGTCACCCCGCTTAGTGGTCCATAGTGGCCATGGCCATGCAGAATGCCACAGAATGAGAGTTGTAATGGCTCATTTATTTATGAGTCAATTTTGCTGTGAGGTACATATGCACTGTGGCACGTTGCCATGGCAGATCAGGCTAGATCCAATTAAATTTGATGAGCAATGTAAAAACATTGACACTCACTGGAAGGGTCAACATGTGTATGAAAACTAAATGCAATTAATTTGTTGAAGAATTGATTTTTCTACTTAGTTGTAGTGAGTAAACTTTTTAGCAACCTTTAACTTCATCCTTTGGTTGAAGGTTTTATTGAAACGCAGAACAAAAAATGATCAACTAGAATCAGATTGAAACACCAGCAGGATCACTAGGCGAAGGGCTGTTCACATCTCAAAAGTTGACACATAATTGACACATTTTTGGTTCACACACCGACGCATTTCACAGTAGAAAGGTCCACCTGATGGTTTGTTCAGAGGAGTGACACCCTCCATTACATTTCCAGCCCCACCATCACTAATACTCCTCCACCCTTCTGAGTACATGTCCAAACCCTCTCTTTTTCTCTGTGGTCACCTACGCCTAGTCCTTGCTAGTGAACCACCCCTAATCAGCCCCTGCCAATCACTCAGAAAGCCACTTCGAGCCCTCTCCACCCAGCCGTCTAAGCACACACTACCAGACATCACACGCCAGACACCTGACTGCTGCTCAGAGCCTGGCTCTGCATCATTTCCTGTTTAGAGAGCTAGTCTGCTCAGGCAATCATTGGTCTTGGAACGGGCTGAAGGGCCCAACCTGCCAGAGCAGGAAAATGGACAGGCGTAGCTGACCTATACCCCCTCACTCCCCCACTTCGGCATGACAGAGGTGGCCCGGGGTGGACAGTGTCTCTAACTGATGGTTGCCTAATGAGTTGAATATGGGGAGATGTCCAGCCCCAGTGTGTGTGGGCAACAGTGCCAGTGTTGGCACTAGCGGAAGCGATCCAGTGAGTAAGATATGAAGAGTTGCGCCACTCCGTGAGGCACTGTGGCGATAAGCACTCTCGTTTCTTACTGCCCCTCCTCAGGCTCCCACTGCTGCTCCTATTCTGTCAGAACGCCGGCGCCAGCTTCCGCCCTCTGACTGAGTCTTAAAAACGTAACCTGCTTACAGACATCCGCTCCTAGGCAACAGACTTTTGATGGCGAGACATAACCTCTCACGTCACCTCCCCTTCTACTTTGGATGCACTGCAAAAAATTATCTTACCAAGTGTTATAATCTTATATTAAGATAACAAATCTAGTTAGCATTATTTTTTAGTATAAAGATACTTACTTTGAGCTCTCTTGTAAGATTATTTGACTCAAAATAAGTCAAAATCTTCTTAAATTAAGACATAACAAAAATGTATCTGCCAGTGGAGTAAGTCATTTTATCTTAATTTAAGATAAGATTGAGGATTAGATTAGGATAAGATTATTTTAAGATAAGACAATTTAAGGTAAATTTACTTACTCCACTGGCAGATCAATTTACTTTTTATGTCTTGATTTAAGATTAATTAAGATTTTCACTTATTTTAAGTCAAATAATCTTACAAGAAAGCTCAAAGTAAGTATCTTTATACTAAAAACAACACTAACTAGATGTTTTATCTTAATTAGGGCTGTCAAAATAACTGATTAATTTCGATTAATTAATTGGAGAAAAAATAACTGATTAAAAAAATTAGTGCAGATTAATCGATTCAGTATGACCTTTGACCCCGCGCCGTTCTAGTCAGTAAAAATTAGACTGTAAAATGAAGGAGAGAGAAGAAAACGTGCTGCCTGGATCATTGATTGGAACATTTACTTTTAAAAAACGGCCTGATGGTGTTGATAAAAATAAAGTGTTGAAAATGAACGTCTGCAGCAAGGAATTTGCATATCACCAGAGTTCATCAACTCTATAGTCGCACATCAATGCAAAGAAATAAGTGAATTTATTTCCTATTAGGTCATATCATAGATTATTATGGCAATTATTTGAACAGTGAAAATAATAATAAAAGAATTTTTGAACTTTAATGTCACTAATGCTGATTATTCAATGATTCATTTGAATTTAAATATTTAAAATACTTTCACAGCAAAATTTATATATGTGATTAATTTAGATTAATTAATTACAGAGTATGTAATTAATTAGATACATTTTTTAATCGATTGACAGCCCTAATCTTAATATAAGATTATAACACTTGGTAAGATATAATTTTTTGCAGTGTGGTGCATAGGTGTCAGGGGAAAAGAATCTGCTGAACCCCGCAAGAAACGAAACTGTTTTGGATGAAGCACATGTAGTTATGGCAACGAGGCTGGTTTTACAGCACACAGGGTTAAGGGTAATGTTTCCACAGTTTATTGGACTTGATTGCTGCAGTAACAAGCTGTGGCCATAAATCCACTGATGTTCTGTTTTTTAATGGGAGCAGCCCCATTTAATTGGCCCTCTGCTCCCAGCCACACAGACGTGGACTACTTTGCCATGCTGCCGGAAAAGGGAATAGATTGAATTGCAAACCACAATTAGTTGGCATTGTGTAATGGTGGTTGTGGGCCACATCTCATAGGGGACACTTGTTACCAAGTAAGGTTCACACAAAACAATGCAATTTGAAAACCCCCTGTTGAAAACACAAAACACAAGAGCTTTGTTATCACTGATAAGGATGCATGTTTAAGGTCTGCCAAATGGCAGTTTCTGTCGTTCGTGATTAGTTTGTGTGCTATACGCTTCCCACAAATTAAACAGCATGATTTACTCTCCTATAGAACAAGGTCGTACAACTCCCTGTCATGTGATTGTCTTCATGCGATTGATAATACTTTACCTCCACTTGCGCGGAACTGCTCATGCACACAGTACATCCAGGAGACTCGTGTTTACAGAACGAGGGGTTGAGTCTGATACACACACAGTGTTGTCTCAAGAGCCTTTGTTTTGGTCTGGTGTGACCTGAGCCATGTCAGTCTTTGGTTTATTTTGTGCTGCACCTTCCCTTCCATCCATTTTGCCTTTGATGTGGCCTACGTGGAGTCACACAGCCATGCTGCTCTGTTTTCAAAGGTGTGTTTGTTTGGCACCTTTCCTGCTACTGAGGACAGATCAGCTCCTACCGTCCAGCCTTTGAAGTGGCTTTCTCAATATAAAAACGATGGTAATTTGTTGTGTGGAGCCTATTTTGCATTCAGTGATGTGTGTGTGTGTGTTTTCTTTTTTGTCGTTCATTACCACCACAACACAGCCGTGATCAGGTTTAAAAGCCATTACATGCATAGGCTTTCTCGCTCATTTGAATACCACATTTGTATAATGTAGGCAGTTTAGACAAAAAAGATCACAAGAAAGTTGCCTGTCATTGACTTGAAACATAGCGCTTCGGATTTTGTCGACGACCACAAAGTAAGAGTCGGATGAGACAGGCAGAGGGGGGAGAGGCAGCAGAATTCACACCGACAGTCACACAAAATGCGGCTTCTTCCCCGTTTTGGGGAAACAGATGCACTGTGCACTGGAGTATACTGATGAGTCTCCAGAAATGATGGCACCTTTGCTGATAATGGCAAATTAATTTGTTTCCCCTGTTGATTTCCTGCATCACCATCATTTCCATTAATCCGATGCGGTCCAATTTCTCTCCGGTTGTGATTGTCGTAACCACGCTAATCAAATACTAAGAGATGAGAAAGCAGTGTCTTGTGATTCAAATGCTTTTTTTTTTTGTACAAGGTGGCTAAACGAGTGGGTGAATTTATGTTCTCACCTCATAGAGAAGCAGGAACAGTTCCATGCAGTTGCTGGCATATTAATGCCTTTGGATGTCATCCTGTAGCAGTCTACAGTAAACTGCTTTGTTCATGGCGTGAAACTCACTGTGAGCTGATTGCATGCACTATGGTCTCACTTTTCAAAGTGTGACTGAACGACCAAGAGAGAGCTCGATTTTCCCCTCACTGAGAAGAACTGAAGGCTGTGACAGCACACAGAAGCAATTTGAAGCAGCCTCTCATCCTTTGCTACCTTGAAGTTCTTACCTTTCACATTTCTTTCTGTGCTCCAACTCTACCTGAGCTTGGGATTTTTTTTTTTTTTTTTTTTTTTTTTACAGCTGGAGTCTCTGTGCTTGATTGGGTGCCAGCGTGTTCCTCCTCTGCGCCTCAGAGCTGGCCATGGTGTGAGGGTGGTGGTGGTGTATGTACGTGTATGTGTGTGTATGTGTGTGTGTGTGGGGGGGGAGGGGGGGTCACATAACACACACATGGTGTGAGGGTGGTGGTGGTGTATGTACGTGTATGTGTGTGTATGTGTGTGTGTGTGGGGGGGGAGGGGGGGTCACATAACACACACATGGTGTGAGGGTGGTGGTGGTGTATGTACGTGTATGTGTGTGTATGTGTGTGTGTGTGGGGGGGGAGGGGGGGTCACATAACACACACATGGTGTGAGGGTGGTGGTGGTGTATGTACGTGTATGTGTGTGTATGTGTGTGTGTGTGGGGGGGGAGGGGGGGTCACATAACACACACATGGTGTGAGGGTGGTGGTGGTGTATGTACGTGTATGTGTGTGTATGTGTGTTTGTGTGTGGGGGGAGGAGGGGGGGGGCACACATAAGTGGGTCAGAGGCAGCATCATCTGCCAGCGGAATGCCTACCTGCTCTGGCATGCGAGGAGGTTTAGCTGCATCCCGTCCCCCAAGCCACCACCACCTCCAAACATCCCTCTTATTACTGCAGCACCGCCAGGCTTCCGACTACTCCCGACACACCGACACCAAAGCCAGGTGCGGATGATCAGCCCGCTCTGATTTTGAACCATGGGCATGAACCAAATACAGACGTGTGGACCCCACGACGCCAGCAGCCACATACATGGATGCACACATGGACACGCACACATGGACAGGACTGCACACACAGGAATGCCCACAGTCAAACTCACAGATAGCCACAGAAGTCCACTTCTGACACATCACCTGTGCTCTCCAACTATTCAGAGATGTCTGACTCAGAAACATGACTGTTGAATTCCTAGTGTTTGTGTAAAGTACGTTTCAGGTTTCCCCTCGCTCTTCTCTCTGGCAATGATGGTTTTAATTAACACTGCAGAAAAATAGCTCTCTCTGTGAGTGTGAAAGACATCATTAAAGAAGGAATGTTATAATTATAATTAAGGAAAGAATGTAGAATAAGAAAAGGTTTGTAGACTAGTATTCATTTCAGTTGCTTGTAGTCTGGGTGTCCATACTTATCACAGGTTTTGGAGACACCATCTTACTGTGAAGTTGAAAGGTGTTTTTATTGTGATGAGTCATATATGGTGTTCAAAAATAGTGTCTGGTCAACGCAATAAAAGTTGTTTTCCCTGAGCACCCTCAATACAGGAAGTCTTGTTATTGATGTAGCTCAGGGGTATACTGGGAAATTTCACATTATATCTACTGTTAATTTGCACAGATTTGTAGTCACACTTCCAGCAGCACAGCTAGTAGACATAATAGTGAACTATGAAGTTGGGAATTAATGGCATTATCATTATGTCTGATTGGAGTTTAAGCATCTATACAGACACCTTCAGAGGCTGTCATTTCTTGGTCTCTTTATGCTGGGCAACATCCAGCAGATTCAAGTCCCTCAAGCAGGAAGTCCATATTTGCTTGGCATTTCCAATTTGAGCTGCCAATTGTTGACATTTGCAAGATGATGTGGATTCGCATTTTCGCATACTGAATTATTCAAGCAATATCACATTGCACATATAATTTCATAACGTATCAGTTAACTTTACATGTTTGTGTTAAGGGTATATCAGTTAAAATAGTACAGTTGCTTAGTTGTTCTTTCATACAAGCATGTTAATATATTATACTGTATATAATTTACACAAACCTGAAATTGTTTTAAATGAGCTAGTGGTCAGGGTTGAAACTATTTTCAAGGTAAAATCTCACCATCAAGACATCAAGACAGATGTCCCTGCATGCTGAAAAGCTATTTTTCTATTTTTTATATAACCAATCTATTTTATATTGTTTTTAATTGTCTCTCTAGTCACACTGCCAGACATCATCTCATTCTTTGCTAAAGGCAATCCAATCTTCGGATCTGGAAATCAGAATCCAGTGAATGTGGTTCTGCTGTGATTTGGAAGAATGGCTAATTGCTGTTTAGGAAAAACATGCACGAACTCGGGTGCTTTGGTACATCAAATGTCTTTTACACCAGTCAAAGAGGTGTGAAAATGCCATCATGTCAAAGTGAAGTGATTCATGTGGTTGAATTCTTCTCTGTGGGAAGGTAATTTTCCTCATGCTGTTTAGTATAGCAACATATTTTTGTAATCCAGAGACTTGTTATGCGGCACCCATAATCCCTACAGCCGCTCCCAGATGTCTGGCCAGTAAACCCCTGTCATGCTACATTCACCGCAGATGCTTGACTCATTACAATGGTTGCAGGAAGTTTGTGAGCCATGGTTTGGTGCACACGATGTTCAATATTTAGGATGGCAGGTTTTCCAGCTTCAGACAAAGGTCGTTTGGCAGCGCCTTGGCTGAGGTCCTAAAGTAATTTAGGATGCCATTGTATAAATGTATTGAAGAGGGCATTTACGAGGAGAAGGTAAAATACTCGAGTGGTCTCTGAAAGGGCACCCAAGCTTCATTTGTTTCCAGAAAATGCAATTCTGAGGCCAATTTACGAGACCTATCCACCAGTAAAAATGGGGGAAAAGATGCAGTAAGTTTCTTTTCAGTAAGCTAGTGACTTGCATTCTGCATGAATATTTTTGGATACTTTTTCAAAACTCATCATTTGCAGGCTAATACCCATTAAGGCAGTTTTGTTGTTATGAGGTTAGAAATAATGTACTGGAGGTAAGGAGACACCCAGTACTGAAAATCCAAATGCTCTTGCTTTCTTTCCTTAAACACGTCCTTTCTACATGGCTTCTTTTTGTCTCTGAGAGTAAGTGCCTGTGACAGGATATATTCCAGTAGCCCTATGCGCTGTGCTCATTTCAAAGAGGAAAACTACAAAGATATCCTTCACTTCTGAAGCACAGCCCTGTCACAAAGTGAAACTGACATCTTGAGCAAATGAAATATCACATAACTGTACAGACGATTCAGTTAGATGACAAGTATGTATAAGATTTTTTTTTACACCATCAGAGGCGATTCACAGTGGACTGAATGAGCTGATATGAATTCTTCTATGAAATCGAATCTCAAGCACCCTGGGTTGTATTATGTCTCATTTAACAATACTACAAAACTACAAAACTACAAAATACTACAAACACTACAAAGATGTCTCTCTCCAGCTGCTGAGTGACATGCATTTGTTTAAATATGCGCCATGGTTTCCGAAATCAGTGCACATTTTTTTGCTCGGCAAAATTATGTTGAAAGTAAATGTCTTTATTTGCCCAACTAACTTAGTCAGTAGCAATGAGGGACACAGCGTATGATCTAGAGCTGTTTCATTAGGCCCTTAAGTTTCAGCCAACTGCTCAGCACTCCTTTTATGACGGAAAAGTAAGTGGAGCTTTAAAACATCTTCAGCTTTTGCTGAGGCACCATTTTTTACTCCCCTTGTCCTCTGAAGGAGTCGTAGAGTCGCAGTCCCACTATGCCCATCCCAGATGGCTCCAACCAAACTACAACCATGTTAAAGTGATAGCCATTAAAGTTTGCAGCTATAGGAAGGGGGGTGCCGTGAGGGTTGTAAATCAAAAGTGGTATATTATTGCCTTCCCGTCTGGAGGAAAGTAAGGAGGAGGTGTTTAAGGGTTTTAGATGGGCCCTATAAGGAGACAGTGTTTGCCTGGCTGGAACAGACGCTTCCCTCTCATGGGAGTCTATGAGAGAGTTGGGGACCATATCTCTGCTTCTGCTGGTCATAGTGTCAATATGTGAAGAGCATCGCTGGTGTCGGTTGGCAGAGTTTAAGCATCACTGGTGTCTGTTAGCAGAGTTTAGCATCCTCTGTTGGAAGACTCCAGTGTGCTTCAGCTACTTCAGACTCTGCCCTGGCTTGCATACTCAGCTTCCCGTTAGTGAGTTAGCAGTCTGCTGAGGATATGGGGGGTAGGGAGAAGGAGAGCAGGGGTTGGACAATGCAGGTAGCCCAGTTGGCTACAGACCTCAGGGGTCAGGAAGCATCTCCGCTCACCTCGGTCTCTCCACAGCCCCCACCCCACCACCACCTTAGTCCCCGCAAGCACTCCCCTTCCCCTCCCCACCACCACCACCGTCAGCTCATTACGGCCCTCAGCAGCCATGGCGGAGTCAGAGTCTGGGTCTGGATGCCCTCCCCAGCCACTCGGCCTCATTGTCTCCGGCGGGGCTGTAATGATTTATTTACTGCCTCAGCTGGGCACAGAGATAAAATTAGCAACCGCAACTCGTCTACTTCAGGCCGCATGATGTTCTGAGGGGGCAATCTCCACTAGAGCTGAACATATGCCTTAGTTATTCGCCGCTAAATAAGTTATGGACTGAGGAATTGGATTGAAGAACCCCCCCAGCCCCACACCCTCCTCCTCCTCCCTTGCACCCCCACTCCACACACACACACACACACACACACACACCCAAACACACACACACACACACACACACACGCACACACACACACAACTGCATGTTGAGTTTAATGTGATCTCCATCTGTTATACATTACTGAGGCTCCATCAACATATTGCGAAGATTACATGAAAATGTATTGAGGGAGCTCAGAGTGTTGAACTGCAATGTCAATTTACAGACTAAAAGGCAATATGTAAATCTGTCACAGGCATTTATCCCTCCGGGTAGATGTAAGCAAATCTGCTGTTAGGATTCCAAAGCCTGTATTTTTTTTTTTTGTCTGCCTTTGAAGGTAACACAATGTCTGAATAAGTGCATTTCTCTTCGAAAACACCAGGTGCATCTTGGTAGAGTAATAGCACATTCTGTCCATATATCAGAGCCACTGGTTTGAAAATGATTGCATGTCTGATTGAATTTTACGCACATCAGCCATCAGGGGACATAAAGGATGATGACGCAGTCCTCTTTTAAAATTGCACTTTAAACAGTTTCAAGTCTTGGGACTTTGGCCAGGGGGGCTTATGTTATGTGTGTCTGACAGCTTACACAAACTTAACTGGATATTACGGCCAGTGTGTGCCCTTCATGCCGTGTGTCTCTCCTACTATAGGGGCTACTGTGAATGTAGCATGTTGTACACGCATGTTGCTCTGACCGTCAAGCCTCCGGCAGATGTTCTCCTGTGGCGTCTGACAGGTGCTCCTGGCTAGCCGACACTGGACAGATGATCCCAGGGTGAACATATGCTCTGGTCTTGAGCATAACTTCATGCTGCTGCTGCTGCCGCTGCTGCACAGAGTTGTGGAATATTCATGTGTTTATCACCCAACGCAATCAAAACAAGCCTGGGAGTTTTCGCTGTGAGCTCTCACAGAAGTGTCACACGGAGGGTTCAGATGGGGCTACAGTAGGCAGTAGTGTTGTTGTGTTCCCTTTTCAGTTCCAACTGCTTGAACAACTTAGTAAATAATAAATATATATAATAAATATAGTCACTGAACCTTCAGCCTCCACTCAGGCCTTAATTAGGTTCTGGACAACTCTATACACAGCAGTCTAATATTACTGCTGAAGGCCCAGGCTCTGACTCTGATACCTACATTAGCGATAAACCAAATTATTCTGTGTACTTTAGTCTAGATAACCACCATCTTGTAATTGTGACTGTGTTTACTTAGTATAACTGCACATCTCTCTGGCAGCCACTCCATCTTGGCATGTGTTGTTTCATCCCACATAACAGCAAAACATGAAACCATAAAGCGTTTATCGATTTCATAAAATGTTTAACGATTATCTTTCTTGAGATACGGGCCACAAGACTTCAATGGTCTCTTCAGAATAATGTGACAGTAATGCAAATTTTATGAGCTTGTTTGTCTGGCTCACGCTTCTGCTATCTATCAAAAGTTTTCATTCAGCTTAATGTGGCTTCACTCATTTAATTGTCTGAATGATTTTGCTCTTTTCTTGTTGTTGCGCACGCTGTAAAAGCAAGACCAATTTAACTTAGCCCTTGAGCATCGAATATGTAAATGATGCTACATTTCCAATGCTGGCGTTTTGTTTAGGGAACATCAAACAAGGGAGTGGCACTGAGTTTGGAGGAAGGGGAGTTTGGGCTGCATCGAGTCCTTTCATTTGAGCTACGTTAGCTTCTCTCAGTGATCAGCTTTGTTGAACACTTTGGCTGAAGGACTTTGGCAGAAGGCAGAAGATGGCAGAAGATCCCATTTGTTACAGCAGTTGTTGGCAGCAGTTGTTAAAAAACAGAATAACCATTTTCTGGGTCATTTTGTCAGTTTGTTGGTGATTGCCTCCCCTTTATACCCTGGAAATCCAGAGTTCTCGCGAGAGCACAATGGAATTGTCTCTGCGAGACACTCTGGCAAAGAGCAACGATGCACGTTACTTTTTCCCCTTGCATTCCGGGGAACCAGCTAAACTGATGAAGACAGCGCTGCAACGTTGGAGGACGGTACACATAGGTCGTAGTGTTATCCGATTGCGTGGAAGTCCGAAATCATTCAGAGTAGACATGGTCTAGTGTTATCCAATTGCGTGCAGTGAGATTTTTAAATGCATGCTTGTTGCCGTCGCTCGAGTTGGGCCATTACATTGCTCTTTGCCAGACCCTTAATCTTTCTAGATTATCAGGGTCTGGATTTTCCAGGCTATCCCCTTTATGCTAAAGCACAAAAATGAGAAGCCTCTATTGACTCACTAAGTAAAGTAAGAGCAGCATTCTCAGCTAATGAACATGACCTCTCAACATTAACTCTTCCTCTCTCTACTCCAGTGACCCCAGTAGTCTTTTTCACCTCGTAGATGATAGTATGTAATTTGTCCATAATGAGTGTCACCGAATCTAGGGAGAGGAGTGTACAGCTTCAGTTAGAATCAGGGTTTGCATTGTTTACAGCCAATGCTGAGGCCAGACTCGTATTAGTGTTCTGTTTTTGCTGCCTCTTGGAGCTATTTGTTCAATGTCATTGCTTGTCTGTGTGTGTGTGTGTGTGTGTGTGTGTGTGTGTGGGTGTGTGTGTCCTTGTAAGGAGAGCTGGACATCATATACAGCATTATTTGGCAAACCTTGTTTGGTCAGCGGTCTGAAAGGGATTATTGTTTTGGTGGAGGGGATGCAGTGGGCAGAAAAGAATTCAAAGTTTTAATGCCGCATAACATCCCCAAACATGATGCGTATTGGTTACAAGAAAGCAGCCATCCATGCACCATCCATGCACCATCCATGCACCATCCATCACCTGGAGCTGTCTGGGGTATTTTGAAAGTACAGCACGGAATGGAGAATACACTCGACACGCGGTGCAATGGCGCTGTCAGTTGCAGGTGTACCTTTCCCCGCAACAGCACCCTGCTCTCTGACATCTGCGCGATTTGTTTTTTGGTTAGGGGCCATTAATCACACCAGACACCACAGCCTCTGTGTGTGGCCTGTCCGTACAGTAACTTTCCAACAGGCCAAAGAAAAAAGCCAAAGTCATTTGGAAGTTTCTGAGCGCCAGCTCAATGTGTTATGCCTGCTGAGGTCAAGCGTCTCTCAAGTCGGTACAGCGTGCTCCTGGCATCATGCTCACTGTAACGAGGCCCCGTTGGGAAATGGGGTCTTCAGATCGCGCCTAGCGTCCCTATTTCACGGCTGCCGCTCTTCACGTTGTTCACAGGGCCTTGACCGGGTATACGCAGTAGCCCTCCCTCAGCTAGCAGCACAGAAGTTAATGCGCTAGCCCCTACCAGTGCTAATGATGACACCCAGCAGATAGCTTATGAAGGAATGGGGCTCCAGACACTGGCTGGGAGAGTTGGGGCGGTGCATTAAGTTAGACCATGCTGAGGCTCACAGGGGCATTTTTATCTCTTCTCTTTTCTGCATCTCCTCTCCTGTCCTCTCTTCTCCTCTCCTCTCCGCTCCTCTCCTCACCACGCCGGCCTGTGTGTCCATCAGCGGTTTTGAACGGCAATCATTCAATTACTGTTTTATCAGGGGGAAAAACACCGCCGTGCTCCGCGCGGAGAATTCCTTATCGGCGCCATTTTAATTAGAAATCTGGAGGAAAAAGGGGGCCACCGCGGAAACACAACCTCCATAAAGACCTTCATGCATCATTAAACAGCCGTGACGGCACAGCCTTTTAAATGTAAAGTTGCAGCTGGCTCGGGGAAGGTGGCCGGCGCCACGCCTGCCTGCAGGAATGATTGGGCTGCTGATCAATTGTGGATTTTCTCCTGCTGGGGCACATGCATTTTGTCACTTATCTACTTCAGCGGCGGCAGTGGGTTGTGGAATAGGCAGTCAGTACACATACAAAGATCAAGAGAAACTGAAACCTGCCTGTCATAACCAGGCACATTTAAAATGACAGCTTTTTCCCCTATGTGTTGTCAGATCAGAAAGTGTACCGACAGGCATTCATCCATTTGCACAATCTTCCTTCCCTCCCAAGGTGAAAGGCAGTGGATTGTATGCAAGTGTATTGAATAATTAAAATATCAGTAATAGTGTACTGTACTGTACATTTGCATTACTCAACCTTCAGGTTTCAGCAGTCATCATAGATCGTATATCATCCGTTTTACCATCCAATTAAATTAAAAGTATAGTTTTATTTTTATATTTTTCTAGTAAACATTGATCACTGTAATGTTTTTTTTTCCATTCCAAGAATAGTTCTTCATATGGTTGATGCTGACCAGATGCCAACAAGTTGTAGTAAGTGCTGTGCAAATCCAGTTCATCTAAATGCATGAGCTGAGAAAAGGCAGATTTGTGGATTTCTCCTCCCTGTGAAATTAATATGTGGATTTATGAATGGGAAGTGATGTGCTGGCTAAGAGATGTCTTCATTGGCCGGACGTTTAGGAAGATTTGCCCATAGATTTACACATAGCCATAAATCACAGTGTGCGTCTATCTACTGTACAAGCGAGTGTATAATTAATCTCTTTCGCAAACTAGTCCACTGAAGGTCCAGGCTCGCAGCTAGATGAAATGGATGCCGCTACCTTGATTAATAGTTGTCTGTATATTGCACTTCTACTGTCGATTTTGCCCGCGCCACGCCATAAATCACTATATTCTGTATTTCGTATCTGCTGGTTGTTTAGTTTAATTATTTGAGCGTTCCATAATGTTCTACACTGTACAATAGATTGCTTGTCCTCTGGTTTCATGAATATACATTGCTCTGAAGTGATTTGTAATGCATACCGAATGGGAGGAAGGCAGTTGAGCGTGCATGCTTGATGGTGTTATGGAACCCAACCTGACAGGATTTAGTGGCAAGCACAGCATTCTGCTCATGGATTGGTTTACACATAAGTAAAACATTAGATTTCTTTATTTTCAACCCACCAATCATATTTCCCACAGAATGGAAAACATATGTATCTGTAACACCTGCGCCACACAGCAAGGCTGCCTGTAATGGCTTATATGGAATATATTACACACAAACACACACACTTACACGCACGCACACACACACTAATGTTTGCACAAGAGGGAAGAGATCTGGAGCCTTTGGTGTCCTCTGTGACATTTACAGAGAGCAGGCAGTCATGCATAGGACATCATTGCAGTGACAGTATGAATATGAATGGATGTACAAATGTATGTGTGTGTGTGTGTGTGTGTGTGTGTGTGTGTGTGTGTGTGTGTGTGTGTGTGTGTGTGTGTGTGTGTGTGTGTGTGTGTTTCTGTGTGTGTGTGTGTGTGTGTGTGTGTCACGTAGAATTGTTGAGACAGATTGAAGTAATGGTGTTCCGTTCTGACCACACCACTCTGGCTTGTCTCCAGGAGAACCTTCTTCACTCCACTGATCCCAGAGCAGACTGCCACAAATTCAGAGCACCTAATGGATTAAAATATTGAAATTTCTACTCAAACCTCCTTCTCTTACCAACACCCACCTCCCACCCAACACCTGAGCCCCACCTGAGCAATTCAATAAGCTCCCTCTATGGGTTTCTCTGACATATTCAGGTGAATTTGCTTCACAAAATGTGTCGGAGCGGGAGGTGTATTATTAGCGGTGGTAAGTGTGTTACAGCTAGTGGCAGGGGCGCTTAATAAAATAACCATTGTGAAGACCTGCGGGCACTGAGGGGCTCTACCTGAGGGGAGACGGGGCACATTAGCGCTCTGTCATGAGTCTGCCCTTGAGGTTTCGTCTCCCAGCACGCATGCTCGACAAGGTTAGTCCACGCTGTCACGACCCCCAGTGCTCCTTCAGGCTTCTTCCTGTCAGTGCACGGGCAGGTAGGGCCTGGCTCGGTTAATTAGATGGGTGAGTGCACCTGCATCAGGGTGTGAGTATATAAAGGGCTCTCCTCTTTTTCCCACTTTTTTTCCTCACGCAACACATTGTTGCCTGTGTCCCTCTATGCTGTGGTCTGGGAATTAGCTAACTCTCACACACCACCAATGATTTACAACACTGTGTGCTAGGGGTGTATGACACTGTGGGGGTTGTTTTTTTAGAAATTGTATTTAGTATCTTAATCTAAACCTTACAGCTTCCAACATAATGGTAGCAGTCCATTCAGGTTCATTTATCCAAGTTTTACATGGGAGGATACATCAGCATAAAAATACAGTTATTAAACAGTTATTAAAACAGTGCAATTGTATCAAACATTACAGCAAACATTACAGTTAAGTAGAAGCATGGAAAGAAAATACAGAAAAAAGAAAGAGAAAAGGAAAGAAATACCTTAAAATAGTTAATAAAAAACATTGAAAAGCTTATGGATCGAAAATGTGTTCTTTTTTGGTTGGCCATAATGTAATCAGGAAAAGGCTCATTACCAACCCACTTAATCTGACATATATATATATGTTTGCTATTTTTCAACAGAACAACATTGACGCAATCTGCGTAATGGTCCTCAGAGGTCAGAGCTAAAAGGAGAGCTAGAAACATATGAGATTGCGCTTTAACTCCATCCCAGTGTAATAAAATGTATGTGGCAGCGTTTCACAGACTGGCACTTCATGTGTAATGAAGTGATACCATCAGGCAATAACATACATTTACTCTGAGGGTGTAATGAAGTTAATCTCTTCAGATGAGATCATATCAGCGTTGGCTGCTAGTTCTTCTTTGTATCCCCTGTCCAGTCTGCCTGCTATTGTCTGTGCTGTCTTTCTCCTAAACGTTAAAAGCTTTTGGTCAATCATATGTGATATGAACACCACTCCACTTTATATAGCCATAGAGCTATAGGCGCTATACGTACTGTGCTTTTATCTTTAATGCCCCATATGATAATGTCCCATTGGAGAATCTGTGTTGGTTGGTTTATATAGGAGCCACTGCACTAGAGAGTAGAGAAGTGATAGATCAGTTCAGACCATGAGTGGTATATGTCCCTGTTTTTGCATTTCTGAAGTGTAATAAAACAGTCTATGGCCTGTAGATGAGGGGATCTGCCTCACAGGGTAGCTCTATGAGCTGTGAAGGAAGCATGGACAGCACCTTATTTAGCGAGAGGAATAAATTACTGATAGCAAATCAGCCAGAGGCACTGATGTTTTATACTAGGGAAGTGGCGGTAGTGAATTATGTGACAGGCTATTACAGTCAACCATCACAGTACGTCATTGTAGACTCTTCAGAATAGTGTTGCTTTCTTTTGGGTAAACTGTTGCTTACTGTAGAGCTTACTCATCAAGCTCAACAAACACAGTCCACCTGCCTAGTCACTGCGGGTGTTGGCAACCCAAACACACACAGCATGGTTAAGAGAGGAGTCCTTCCATACCTGTTTCCAGAAATGAATAAGGGAACTTGGTCCCATGGGGCACTTGAGCTATGAAGGTCCAGCCAGTTCTACTATGGCCCGGTGTATTCATTCATGGAAATAAAATTAATACAAATTTTATTCATTGCCGGTTGAAAATCACATCTTTTAGTACTCTGTAATGTCATTCATGCTATGACACACAACCCCCCAACATTTTCCTTAAAGCAATCAATTTTGTTAATCTTAATTGTTAAGCTATTTCAGTAACCTGTCACATCTTAAATTACTGGTGTTATAAAGAAAGGAAAAGTGTATATTGCCACACAATGCCCATTTTGTGGCACAGTAATGGCCACCTGTATAGGTCCATTATAGTACCTTCTCACCCCGAGCAGGCTCTCAAATGAACTATTAGTCACTGTGTGTCACCCACACAGCTACCAGCCTGTCAGCTGATGAAACAGCGGGCTCAGGCATGCCGAGGTCTCAGCTCTGAGCCCAGACCAGCCTGTCTGTGTTATCAGCACTGCCATCCTCATCCCCAGCTCCATACAGCATGCGCGCACACTCACACACACACACACATACATACACACACACACACACTCTTACACACACACACACACACACACACTCTTACACACACACACACACACACACACACACACACACACACACACACACACTCACACTCACACACACACACACACACACACACACACACACAGTGGTCCAATGATGGGCTTTATCAGTCGCCATCTCAAACCCTGAGCTGGGGTTGATGTCAGGAAGTCAGGGGCAGCTGCTCCACACTATATGAGAGGGTTGATAACCAGTAGTGATAGTAGTCATAGACCCAGCTACATTCTATATGGTCCATGTGTGTGAGTGTGGAAATGTTTCTGTGTGTGTGTGTGTGTGTGTGTGTGTGTGTTTGTGGTTGTGTTTGGCAAAATAAAACCCCCACCTAAGCTGTTTCTGCACAACATACATTACCAGTGCCGCCGCTACCACCATGCACATCACACACTGTGCGTAGGGCATCAAGGGACAGAGGGGGCACCACAATTTAGCCAATACATAGCATAGTATATATACTCTTTTGATCCCGTGAGGGAAATTTGGTCTCTGCATTTATCCCAATCCATGAATTAGTGAAACACACTCAGCACACAGTGTACACACAGTGAGGTGAAGCACACACTAATCCCAGCGCAGTGAGCTGCCTGCATCAAAAGCGGCGCTCGGGGAGCAGTAAGGGGTTAGGTGCCTTGCTCACTTCAGCCGTGCCTACTGGTCGGGGTTCAAACCGGCAACCCTCCGGTTACAAGTCCGAAGCGCTAACCAGTAGGCCACGGCTGCCCTGTCAAATAGGAGAAGCTTTACTGCTAACTGCACCCATGTCATGTTACATGTTACATACTGTACATGGCAGGTTCCAGCTGGCTTGTCATTGTTGATAATTGATATCTCTAAATATAAGAAACTTTTAAAAGGAAATCAAGAAGGCAATAAAGACGAGGTTAGAGAAGATTGTGTAGTTATCCGGTTCCTGACCATTTATGAACTGTGAAAGGGCACTTTGACAAAGGCTGCACTCAATGTGATTTGGAAAATGGACAAGAATATGAAGAGTGGTATTTGCCTTTGTGTAATGGAATTGGTGAGTCTTGAAGTCTTCAATAATGTTTCTCTTAAACTAAGCAATTAAATGAAGCACAAGATATGGTAATTGAAACGCATTACACTCAGATAGCAAGGTGGCTACCAGGCTCATAATTCACTTTTAACTACTAACAGAAAATGTCTAGCTAGCATCATGTCATTACATGCTTTTATTTCCAAAGGAACGGAGGCTGATTATATACCAACTTAATAGTATACATATCATTGTTAATATTGTGCTATAAATGTGGCACAAACAATGTTAGAGTTTTGCTTTGGGCACCCAGATGGCCAGCAGTGGCCCTGGACATTACTCATTGAAGTTGTGTGTAAGTGTGTGTGTGTTTGTCACTCATTGAAGTTTTTTTTTTGTGTGTGTGTGTGTGTGGCGGGGGGAGTGTATGTGTGTACACCAGCATGAAAACTCTCTCTGCACACACATCCCATGCTGCACAGTGCACACAGTCAGACTAAGCATCTTGTGCTGCACCTTGTAGTCTGTGGGTTTGATAGATAGCTGAAATATTCTATCATGCCTCTGTTGCTATCAGAAGCCCCATCTATCCCAAAGGGCTTAACCACAGTGAGTCAATAGCACCGTTTGCCAGAACAGTTTCATCTAACACACCGCACGTGAAATAGTTCCACTACCGTAGATGCAGTATACTGTATATATTGCTGTTAGATTATTATGGAAATGCTTGCCATGTATAAAATGCTCTGTATTTTTTGCCATGGTGTGGAAACGCAGATATATTGCCCACACACTGAAAAGTCAATATGTGAATAATGAACTGATTGCCATCTTTTGTTAGTGCTCAGTTAACTTAAAAGCTCACATACTGTGTAAGAATAAAACCTGTATTCTTGTTTGCATGGTTGCATATGGCTCCACTGGGTTTGGGAAGCGGTATTGTTCCAGAAGGCTTTCAGCACCACGGACAGCACCGATTCGTTCAAAGGGACATGCTACAGTTAGCATTCAGAAACCTCTGTGCCTCTGTGCTTTCAGTCTTTTTGTTTTGATTCCTTTTTCATTTTAGCTTTGTCATTTTATATCTCTTAACTAGGCGAGTGCTTCGCTGTCTTAGCGTGCCAATGCTTAAAATTCTCATATTAACTTTCACCAGTAAACAGCAAACAGAGGGCATGGTTTATTTGGATTGGGTTTTTTGTAAACTTACCTTGTATATCCTCAGATAATATTTATCAGTGTGTGCAATGGTGGTGTAAGCTCTGTATGTGGTATTAATCCCTCTTTTAAAAAAACTGATTTTATTTTACTCATATCAGTCCTTTCATCCTGCTGTTTCCCCTAGTATTTATTGGCTCGGCATATGAAACATGCTGTAACTAAGCTTGCCATGAATTAATCACTGAAATTATTGCAGATATTTCCAAATATTGTCAGTACTAACAAAGCCAAGAATAACAGTGAATATCTTCAACAAGGTCTCACTAATTAATAGCAAAGGACCCACCAAGTCAAACTTCCATCTTCATGCATGACACTCTCCCACTGATCCACAGTCTTTAGAATTCAGAGGAATTCCATCTCTCTGCCGAAGTAAAACAGCTTCCGTGTGCATGTGTTTATGCTGATGGTCCAAACACCCCATTGTGATGAACATGCCTGGAAGCCAGTCTGCTGATAGAACTTCCTTATCAAGCTCCGTAGGGGCCCCGTGGCTTCCTGAAAAACTCCCAGCATGACAATTCCGCTGCCGTAAAAACCCACCACAGTAACTGATGGACACTGATACCAAATAGTGCATTCAGATTTTCCTCCATCGCATCCGTCTGAATAAAATCTCGCTTTGCCTTTATTTATTCTGACTTATCGTTTTCTGAAACTTCTGCTATCTGTCTGTATTTTTGTGGTTTGGGTTGTAAACTTGAGGTTTGTTTTTCTTTTTGTTTTCTTTTCCACAGATTGGGCTAGATCATGGAGGAGCATCAAGAAGAGGACTCGGAGGCCTGTGACTATTTGTAGATGATGTGGGGGCCGGTTAGGATGAAATTGATGGAGACCCACGCTCTCCAGGCAAAGCCTACAGCCGCCTGTCGTTAATGTCAAGCAGCACACAGGAGGAAAATTATGCTGCCTCACCAAAGGAAGTGCCACTAATGGCAGGAAAGTCACTTAAAATTCAGAGCACTTTTCATACATAAGTGCATCAGGATGCCTTCAAAAGTGTCATGCCTATATGTCTTGACAGTCGTGTGCTGGGCGAGTGCACTGTGGTACCTGAGCATATCTCGGCCGACGTCTTCCTACGTGGGTCAGATGTCGGCACCGGTGCGCAGGACCAAGACGGCGGCGAAGAACGCCCCGGCGAAGAATACGACGTTCACTAACATCCGCACGCGGCCACTCAACCCACACGTGTTCGACTTTGTAATCAACGAGCCGAAGAAGTGCGAGGAGCAGACGCCCTTCCTGGTCATCCTCATCAGCACCACGCACAAGGAGTTTGACGCGCGGCAGGCCATCCGCGAGACCTGGGGTGACGAGAGCACGTTCACCGACATCCGTGTGGTCACCCTCTTCCTGCTGGGCCGCAACACGGACAGCGTGCTCAACCAGATGGTGGAGCAGGAGAGCCAAATCTTCCACGACATTGTGGTGGAGGACTTTGTGGACTCCTACCACAACCTGACACTCAAGACCCTCATGGGCATGCGCTGGGTAGCCACCTTCTGCTCCAAGGCCAAGTACGTGATGAAGACAGACAGCGACATCTTTGTCAACATGGACAACCTGATCTACCGGCTCCTCAAGCCCGCCACCAAGCCACGGCGGCGCTACTTCACGGGCTACGTCATCAACGGCGGGCCCATCCGCGACATGCGGAGCAAGTGGTACATGCCACGGGACCTCTACCCCGAGAGCAAGTACCCGCCGTTCTGCTCGGGCACGGGCTACGTGTTCTCGGCCGACGTGGCCGAGGCCATCTACAAGACGTCGCTGCACACGCGCCTCCTCCACCTGGAGGACGTCTACGTGGGCGTGTGCCTGCGCAAGCTCGGCATCCACCCGTTCCAGAACAGCGGCTTCAACCACTGGAAGATGGCCTACAGCCTGTGCCGTTACCGGCGCGTTATCACCGTGCACCAGATCTCCCCCGAGGAGATGCACCGCATCTGGAATGACATGTCCAGCAAGAAGCACCTCAAGTGTTAACATACAAACAAACAAACAAACAAAAAACACTTCAAGAGGTTTGTGTGTATAGCTTTTTTTATGCGTGCAAGAAATGGTTAGAACTACTAGAAGTCACGCAGGAGAGATTGGATGAACACACACTCTTGTTAAGTCCAGCATTTTGCCAAGATGTGTGCCTGTGAGCCTGGAGGTAATTTTTGATCTTCATGTGCAAAGCAGTTGTGAAGAAGGGATGAAAAAGTGAGACATACGAATTGTAATGACGATGGTTCTCAAAATTGCATCATGTTATGGTGCAACGTGCTATTAAGGAGGTGCTGAGAAACATGGGCGCCCATGCATACATAAACAGCCAACACCACTGCTGCAATTCGGCTGGGAGGCAAAGCAGATGATTTGCCTTCCACAAAGGAAAAGAAAACATGACCAAATGTGAAAGTTACGGAGTTTTTAGTTTCTTATTGCACATATCTCTGTTTGGCTTATTTGAAGGAGTGTGCCGCCGAGGCAGTTCATCAGCCTTAATGCTGATGCTAAAGCTTTGAGTTTTATTTATGTGGAGCCAGTGGAGGACATCCATTTAGGTATAAAGCGCCTGGGTCTATTTGTTTACATATTGTTGACAATGTTACTGCTTTCATGGGGGGAAAAAATGTATTAAAGGTGAGGTTCATTTATTTATAATGTCAAAGTTATTTTCTTACTTTCTGCCATTGCGGGTGACACTGTTTTGCTTCAGATCATCTAGCCAACTCCTCTTTGTATTACTGTACAGTATGTGCATATATAACTGATTATGTACTCAAAGCAACACCTACTATCCAGTAACATATTGTGCAAGTGAATATTTACATTGTGATCACTCTACGAACATTCCCCCGAGAATGTAACATCATGTGTTTGTGGCATCAATCTATATACCGAAGCACTTCTGTCCAACTGATGGGAAATATCGATTATATTTTCTAGAACTTGATTGCGTTGAGGCCAAAATTTGATTTCAAGTGTGTATTTTTTTATTCTGTAGTACTATACAGCTGTTGTGACAATAAACTGTGAAAGCTTAGACTACAACTCAGTCATCCTGGAAGGGGTTGTTGTACTATTGTGTCTTTTTTTTTTTTTTACATATGAGAAATACTAAAGCAGTTCCCAACTCCCTGGCTGCCTCCCCTCTCTTGATATTCTGCACCACAGTTTGACATTAGCCGAGCCAAGAGGTCGTGCTTGGCCTGGGATGTGGCGAGGGTGGTGGTCCGCACTGTAGGTTCGGGACACTTGGGGGGTTTTCGGCGCAGGCCCGACACACCCCGCTCAACCGCTGGGGCCCTGCCAAACACTGACACGGCCAAATACGGTCACTTGGCAGATGGAACAGACAGGGATGTATGATGAGCAAAACATAGGGCAGTGCCAGATTCTGTCGACAGCTTGTAATGGGCAGACACACACTTTGGCTCTGCGTGCATGTAGGGCAATTGGATGTCATCATAGCAAATATGGCAATGTTTGCTGGTGTAAGGCACAGATGTCTGTCTGGACGGCTCTCGGGAGAAGGCTGACGTGACAGAATAAATCCGTGGCTCTTTAGATGCCATAGGAAGATGGCCCGTGTTCACACAAAACAGTTTTCAATGCAGTCTAACAAAACAATGGACACATCCCAGGATATCACCGTGTTTAAATGAAGCACACAATATTTCGCTGATTTTAATAATAGCAATTCTTTATTTGTTCCTCCTCAGCACAGACGTTTTTTTTTTTTTTTAATTGCCAAATACAGAGAGGGACAAGGATAGCATGAGGACACGATACACTGTATGTAGAAAACACCATAATGTCTTATAATAAAGTATTTAGTACAAGTTAATAGTATTTTCCCCATTTGAGTTGAAAATATAATTTGGAGCTACGAGTACCTGCTTGGACAGATAAATGGCTCGTTGTACGTTCAATAGTTGCCTTTTGGTTTTTCCGTACATGGATACATTATTATACAGTACATTTCAGAGAACAAAAAAATGCATTTTTCAAGACATTCTATTTTTGTAGTGCAGTAAGACGGAGCATGGCGTCAGTATTTACTGGTATCTGTTGGCTTTGGATGTGAAATACACTGGACGGACTGAAGTTTTGGGAAATGGTTGGAGGTGGCCTTGGATGAAGCTTTTATTGGTAGGATTGATGGGCTGAATCTCCCAGGGCCAAGCTATTTGATTTGCAGATGCATATACACTGCCCAAAAAGTGCATTGTAGCTTTTTAAATATACCATTCGTTTTTTTATTCTTTTCATTCTTATAATTCTTATATACGTTGCCACTGACTGGTGAAAATACTATTCACGAATGTCTGTACCGTAGTTGGAAAGCACTTCTGTCAACATGTCCCAAGAAACACATCAGCAGATCTTGCTGCGGGGGCAACTACCCCTTTGTGACCTACGTTCTTAGGCACAGTTTTAATGAACAAGGCACCTCTAGCAGTTTAAGCATCAACACTATTCTGTGGATTAAGCAGTTATTTGACATGGCAGCATTCAGGCATCACCATTATTGTTTCTTTCTCTTTTCACACTTTATCACACTGGAAATCACTCCATTAATTTTCATTGGATTACATCTTTGTTATTATTTTCTGCATTTTTCATTTTTTCTTCTGCTTCTGTTTCTTACAATGTACAATATGATTCGCTCGTTTCAGACAACATTCAAAATGGAATCATGAAAATGTGCTTTTGTCATAAATAAAAGAATTTGTACATTCAGAATAAGGAACACTCATGTGGACAGACTCGTTTTCCCAAAGCTCACATCTTAGCACAATCGTCGGACTATCTACATAACTGACGATGGACACGAGAGTTGCGAAAACAAAAGGCAAATCTTTTTTTTTAAAAATAAATAAATAACATTAAGAGCTTTTGCTGAAAGCAGAGGTAATACAATAAAAAATAAAAGTCATTATATATATATATATATATATAATTTGTATTTCATCACTACCTAGCGCCACCTGAGTATATCTTTTAGTTAGCTGGGCTGACTCCTGGTCCATTTTGGGAGAAGGCGGTGGAATGTTGAAAGAAGAAGGCCAGGGTAAGCAAGGAGGGCAAGAGTGGGCTATAGTGGAGGGCTGTTTGCTAGAGCAGTGAAGAGAGGAGAAGCAAAGCTGACAGTGAGTGTATGTGTGTATGTATATATGTAGTTTGTGCGTGTTTGCGTGTGTTTAAGCGTGTGTGTGTGTGTGTAAGAGATTTGAATATTTGAGGGAAAGGTAGAGTTGGTGCACGTAAATGGACGCAAGCAAATGTTTATGTGTGTATGTGTGTTTCTGTGTGTGTGTGTGTCAGTTTGTGAGGGAGAAGATGGAGGGGAGGGCTAGCACTTCCCCCTCGGTGTGCTCAGTCAGTGCTTGTGACTAGGTCTTCGTCATCCTCCTCCTCCTCCTCTTCCTCCCTCCCCACCTGTAAGGCCCACACGGGGGCCACGCCATCAGGTGACGCTCAGTTGAGCGAAGCCGATCAGTTTCACCTCGTCTGGGATCTCACTGCTATCACAGCCCGAAGCCTGCCCGAGGAGACAGCATGGTGAGAATGCAGCAGAGGAGCACAGACACACGCGCACACACACACACACACACACACACACACACACACACACACACACACACACACACACACACACACACACACACACACACACACCACTGTAGACCCATAAACAGACAGACAAGACACACACACACTAACACACACACACCACCGTAGACCCTAAACAGACAGACACACACACACACCACCATGCACCCTTAAAGACACACAAACACACACATATACACACACACACACACACACACACACACACCCCAGGTCTGTCTGAATGAACCACAGGCTACGTCTGACTCAGACGGCATCAGCATAAACGCCGGACGCTGGCCCGGAGACAGCCACTGCCCACATGATTACACTTCAACATCTGGGCCGCGGCCTCCCACACGGCCGCCCTCGTCCAGATCAGCCCTCCCCAACCTGACTCCCACCGACAGAAGAGCGCTGCCAGCGCGGGGATCAGCGCTATTTTTAGAAGGACCGTTCTAAGACAAAGACTTCACATCAATGGAGCCAACTGCCATTAGGATGAGACAAGAAAAAAAAAAAAAAAAATCTGTTCTGACAGAGTTCACGACACAATGCGAAACCCCGATGAACCCTTTAGAACCGTAAGAACTAAGACTATCTGACATACACACGCTTCGGGTATCCCCCTCTTTTGCATTCCTGTCTAGACTGCAGACACCCAATGCTAAGGAACAATACATTAGGTTCATATTGTGCCAGAGCCCCATTTCATTCATGGAGTGTGGAGGAGGGCCGAGTGGGCCGTGATGAAAGGAGATAAATGAATGTGTAATGGCTTCTGCTCCCTGGCACGCTAGACAGGCGCAGAGACTCCCCACCACAGGGAAGCGTGGAGCTGAAAACGGGCTGCTCCGCGTTTGGCAAAGGCCAGTCCCCCCCCCCCCTCGTCTTCTGACGGGAAGCCTGCTTTGTGGAAATCGCTGATGCACTGGGCTCTTTATCTCGGCTTGAAACGTTCTCCTCCTTTTTTCATCTTTTTATTTTTTTATTATTTGGTTCAGAATTGGAGTCTGACGTTAAAGTTGGAATTGGCTCTGGCTTCATGCAAGTGTATAATAACGTCTGTAATGAACATGCTGTGGTCAGTCGAGGCTCTTTTTTTGCCTGCAAAAGTCCACAAAAGTTTACAAAAGTCGTTTTTTTCGCCCAGAGTCCTCCTGCGACAGCCACCACCACCCCCTACATCAGGTTTGATGAAACGCCAGTTTCATTTTATTGGCAGGGTTTTTATTGTGGACTGAGGGCCTTCTGCCGGCTGCCTCTAAACCCTCCACCTAAAATGGAGGTGCCAAGCGAGGCCTGTGAGGAGGTCTTATTACTGCCAACACCCATTCAGATCAGCTGGAGTGGCTCCCTCACAGTCGATCGATGGCTCTCTCTCTCTCTAAGTCCCTCCTTTCTTACCTCTTCCACTCAGCCATTTTCTCTCTCTCTTTTTCCTCATTCCTTCCCATCTCTGACCCCCATCTGTGTCCTCCACAGTCTCATCCTCTCTCTGTCTTCACCCGTACTTTTTATCTTTACCTATCTGTTTATCTTTACCCGATCTGCTCTCCCACCTCCTCTTCTTCTCTTTCATTCTCACAGCTTACCCTCAGACTCTCTCTCTCGTTCTCTCTCTCTCTCTCTCAGCATGGCACACCAGACACAGAGACACAGAGAGAGAGGCGCAGCCATAAAAGCACAAGTGGGTGCGCGTGGCGCGGGGCACAGGCACGGCACTGTGCTGACAAATGACCCTCTCTGCCAATCCATTCCCAGCATGCTCTGCTCTGCCAACGCCTGGCCATAAAAGTGTACAAGCTGCATAAATCCTCCTGCTTAAAATGTTATGAACTACTCGAAAAGTGTACTCTTATTTGTTTGTGTTTACATTCAGGGAGTATATATATGTAGCCTGGGTTTTCCCATGCTGCCTTACCCGCGCGATTTTATTCACGCTGCTAGGCAGCCTGGATTCTATGGACTTCATTTTCACCTCAACGAAGGAACCAATCACAGAACGGAGGGAGGGCAGCAAGACGATGACGACATACCGAAGCTGTTATGACCTACGTACAGACGCATTTGATAGACATTCGTAGCGCCCAATAAACGGCTCTGGGCATTCGTAAACCACGTTTCGAATACGAGAAAATGAATGTCTAGTTCCCAGACCCCATCTCAATGAGATGAGGTCTGATGTTAGCCAGGCTAATATATATGTGTGCATAAACACACTTTGTGGTTTGCCGTTGTTCTCCAGTCTAAATAGTTTTGGGTGATTTCACAGCAGGCTGCCTGCCTACCCTGCAGTGTCAATGAGAGAACATGGGAATTGAGTCTCATATTGATACCCCAGCACAAAGAATGAGAGGTTTCTCTCTATCCCTGTAAGCTACTGCACCTGCTCAGAGTGAGGACAGAGAGAGAGAGAGAGAGAGAGAGAGAGAGAGAGAGAGAGAGAGATGGCAAGGGGAAAGACGAGAGTACACACCAAAACAGGTGAGTCTCGCCAGCTGTCATTAAGACAACGAGGCATGAAAGGTCACTTCGGAGAGGAGCTGCCTCCCAACACACAGATGTCGTCTGCTCTCCACCGCGCCTCTGTTGAGAGGACATGCAAATAGTCATGGCAGCATGCTGTCAGATCCACAGGGACGCCTTAGCAAGAGCCTGGCATCTGGTTTCGTGTGTTTTAATCTTTTTGAGTTTTGTGCCGTCATGCACCAGGTCAAGTGGGGTCAACCAGTGTACTTACTAGCATATAGGCAGGATAATGTAAATTACAACTAGTTCTAATCAATATGGTTCTGTATGGGGGGGGGCACTGTAACTTTGTATCACTTGAATTTCCCCTTGGGGATCAATAAAGTATCTATCTATCTATCTATCTATCTATCTATCTATCTATCTATATACCTACTTGTACCACTTGTCTGCATTTAAGATGTCTTTGTATTCTTTTTCGTTGGGCCATGCTTCCTTGCCCATATGAGCGTTTTCTTCATGTAGCACTGATAGCATCGAAAATGAGACAGGCAATTATGTTCCAGCGGCGCTCAGCAGTGGACCATGCTGCTCAGCCCTTGCTGTTCTCTGAGAGAAAAATAATTCAACATCACTCCAACATAATAGCGCCTCTCCGCAGCCTGTCGAGATGCGGCGCCTTACTTGAAGTTCGCCAGCCGGGCACTCACCAGTTTAAAGGTCAACACTTTGTAGGTAATCGGGTCGTCTACAATCTTCTGAAGGTTAGCAGCGACTGAAGAGACAGAGAGATTGATGGGGTCAGGTTAAACGGAAATGTAAGTTCATGCAAGGGACAGACTAATCCTTCAGTCCGATGAACAGGGCTGTGTTAAGATTTAAAGGTTTACTTTTTTATATTTCCCCTTTGAATAGCTATTGTGTTAAGTGTGTAGATGGGCCATTACCAACAACAACATCATGACCGTTGACCAGACCGGCAGAGAAAAGCTCCTGGGATACGCCGTCCGCTGTGTCTGAGGGAGAAAGGCAAACAAATAAGTCACACGGATACACACACAAGCACACACACGCACATACACACACAGGCACACACATGGACGCGCACACCCACACAAAAGCACACTTGAGGCAAAGCACTATGATCACCAAGGCAACAGTCACATATGGGAAGTGTGTTAACTTACGTCCGACATGCCAAAATCCACAAATATATCCCTCATACTCTTTTAAATACAAATAAGAATGGGCTGTGAATAGGGTTGCAAAGGGGCGGAAACTTCCCGGAAACTTTCCATGGGAATTTAAGCTGGGGAATTTTGGGAATATTCCAAATTGGAAACTTACATGGAATTAAAGGAAATTATGGGAATTAATGGGAATTTACGGGAATTAACTGGGAATTCATACTGTTTCATATACAAACATTAACATTTTGTTCCGTAATAAGCAATATGATTTGTTTGTTCGTATTTTCGCTTAGCTTGGCATACAAAGCTAGCTACCATGCTAGCGGGAATCCCATTATCTGCCTATGGTTTACTAGCGTGCTAAGCTAGCAACACTGAAACCACTGAACTGCCCAAGATACACCATGCCACTCAACAACAAAATCTGATTGGTTGGAACATTAACTGACTATCAGTTTGTTCAGTTAGAATCCCAGAAAATGGTAAAACAAATAAAGAAAAATATATGACACAACATACCACCCCAACCAAACCTTATAGATTATTTAAGTTATATATAAATTGTCAAGCTTAATCAGAGAGATTAATCGTCCCATTGCAGTTTATGCAAAATGACATACACCCATTTGAATGAGGACAAAAGTGACGACAAGCCAATAACTGGGCAACTCTGTTTGCAAACTTCCCCCAGTTTCACACCAGTTATTTCCACATGAGATGACATTTTCACTGGGAATTTATTTTCCCCATGGACATGAACACACCATAGGTTTCCTTTATGTCTAGTAGCCTATGCTGATTGCTGTGTGCATGGGATTGACGTATGTGCAGGGTAGAAATTTGACTGAAATTGCATTAAATCAGGTTATTTTAACTAATATTATGCTGCAAGAAGGGGTTTTGTCCACTACATTTAAGTTCCCTGTTATAGACTAACTTGCCATATTAAAAATTCCCAGTTTATTCCCATTATTTCCCGTTTATTCCCTTTAATTTCCATATATTCCCGTTAATTCCCATGGAAAGTTTCCAACTTTGAAAATTCACGGAATTTTGCAACCCTAGCTGTGAACTAAATTTTTTTTCCATACATACCACAGGATACCACTAGATAAAAGACTGGTAACAAGGACAAAATAGTGATTTCTGTGAGCCTACTGTATGACTGCATCTGCTAATGTACTGTAGCAGAGATGTGCCGTTAGCCAGCACAATATGTGGGTTCCACCAGGTTTCACTCACAGCTTCAACTGACTTCAAATTAGATTTTCTTCACTGCATCCCACATACACGCCACGCTTTGGTTAGCTAAGCACTTTCCATCACACCCACACACACTCTTTTGTGGCGGACAGTCAGTGTGCTGTGCAGCGTGTGTGCCAGGCACTGGAAGCATGTGCCTGTGAGAGCGTGAGTGCCAGGCACTGGAAGCAAGTGCCTGTGAGAGCGTGAGTGCTTACTTACCTCGCCCGGGAGAGAACTCGAACCGTATGTCATTCAGCTCCTTCCTGGAGTTCCTGCAGAACAACAACATGGGAAACTGAGGAGTCGTTTATCTTTTTCACATGTTCTCTCTCACTCTCTCTCTCTCTCTCCCTCTCTCACATGTTCTCTCTCACTCTCTCTATCTCTCTCTCTCTCCACCGAGTGGCCCACCTGTCACTCTCGGCTGAGCCCACTCCCAGGAGCCCCGGCCATCTGCGCTCCCTCCTGAGCTCAGAGCCAGATGAGTGGAGGGGAGGGGGGAAAACTCCAACACGCAAAAGCACACCTGCCATAACTACAATGTATAAAAAAAAAATGCCCCACACACACACAGACACAGACACAGACACAGACACACACACACACACACACACACACACACACAGGGTCTGTTTTGGCCGCATGAGTGAGGATATTTTATTGTCTTTTGTGCCTTCTCATATGCACGCACTGCTTGAGCGCGGTCGTGTGAATCATGCGGCGCTCAGCGCTCTGAGTTACAGCGGCAGAGGGGAGGAAGGGGGCGGCTGGATGACATACGACGAGGAGGAAGAGGAAGAGGGGGTGGGGGGCAGCTGATCCTCCTGGGTGATAAACAGAGCAGGCTCATGGAGTCTGTGCCGCCGCTGTTGCGGCTGTGGGTGCTGCTGGTGCGGTGAGGATTGGGTGGGATTGGACAATAAAAAGTCTGATGGCTCAATAAAACGCCTTCCTCCTTTTTTAAAAAAAAATGCAGCTAGTGCAAACAATATACAGATGCACAGATACCTCGACTCCTACAGTCTATTTCACACATAATACCCAGACACACACACACACACACACACACACACACACACACACACACACACAGAGAAATACAGACACAAGCATGCACACATACAGACTACCTTCTCCACATTTAGTTCTGCAGCCAGTAGAGAAGAGAACAGCAAGAGCCTCCTGAATGAGGGAGTGTACGGTCAACAGGCAGGGCCGTTCCCCTTCATGATTCACAGACGGGAACCTGTTATGGCTCTCTCGCGCTGCAAAGCCCAGGAATAAAATATGGCCACGAGGTGCACCACACAGACACCCCAGAAACTCACAACAGCCACGTGACACAGAGCACCAGCGGGGAGCGGATCTGGCTGAGATCTGGCCCCGATACGGCCCCAAGCTGGCCCTGATCTGGCAACATTCCACGTGAGAGCCAGCTAGTCTTTGTAGGGTTTACGGCGGTTACTCCTCAGCTATCGGCGGAATCCTTTTTAATCACCAGCCCATTATATTTTACAGCTCCTGTTAAGGAGCGCCCTGCCGTTAAGGAGAGAGCCGACACATCATCTCAATTATGAGATTTGCCTAATGTCTGCGAGCTTTTCCCCTGCAATGGTAAGTGTCCTTGACTCTGACCTTCTCTATCGAGAGAGAGAGGGAGAGAGAGAAAGTGAGAAAGTGAGAGAGGGAGAGGGAGAGAGAGTAAAGGGGAGAAAAGCACTGTGAGTGTGCAGCAGAGGCCTAACAGAGCCACTCTCTTGGCCATCTCTCCCCAGCCACACGCTCAGCCCCACTAGCACAGATTACAGTGAGGGCTGGCGGGAACACAAATGATATATGATGGCCATTCTCTGGAGGGCTGACGGGCAGCACAATTTGTGGAGAGAGGGTTTTAGCTTTTTATTAATGCCGGCTCTGTGCTGATCACACAGTGGCTTTGCTAGTCAGAAAACCTTTCAGAGCGGCGCTCAGTTGAAATGTAGCTGCTGGTACTCAGCTTGCGCCTGTTCACTTAGACTTACTGCATGAAAGTGGTTTAGACAAGGGGACATTTAAAGCAGGTGAGCATAAAGACTATATCTAAAGCAGAGTGTAGGGTAAATATGGTTCCCGGAAAATGGAAAATCTGACTGAGAATTCATGTGTCAATAACTTGGTCCAGTGGATATCGATCTGAACTCAGTGCACCTTTATGTAATTGCACAATAAATCTGCCCCTACAACTTCCAACATTTTTACTGCAGCTCGAAACTCTGCACTCCTGTTTGATACCTACCTGCCACTTTGAAGCTCTAGAGTCAACACAAACACACACAAATTCATAGTTCAACGCACAGGCTCACAGTTAGCAGAGGTTAGCCTAACCACTACGGGTAAGAATTAAAGAGAGATAACAATATCTCCTGCTTATAATCCTCATGACAGAAGAAATGAGATCGCTGCAACATCTGTCACAACCACATCTGTATCCAGCTGTGTTTGTGTGTGTGTGTGTGTGTGTGTTGTGTGTCAATCCGGAGAGCTCAGTTGGCCAACAACATCTCGTCCCTACCCTGCGTGAGCGTGGCAGCAGAGGACCTGAGAGGCAGCGGGCAGATTGCATTGTGGGAGGTAAATAGATTGAGCGGAGCCCATTTGAGCAGAGCAGAACCGACTGGAAGGGGTAATCACTGCCGAGGAGAAACTAAAGGGAGGAGAGGGAGGAAATCAATGGCCACTTTTAAAATCATTTATTTGGGATCTAAACAAAGTGAGGGTTTTGTGAGGAGCTGAGGGAATCATCCTCAGTATTCTCAATCACTCCCTTCACTGGAGAGGGGGCGTCTGATGTTTTTTTTTTTTTACCCATCACATGTTAAGCTAAAAGACTATTTATCCTCAGTGACAGTGCCAGCATCTGAAGGCATTTCTGGCATCATATGACAGCATCACAGTAATAGCCCATGCCATTATCTAATCTCTAGCTCTAATTCGAGTTCTAATTCAAGTTCTGTTGTTCTCCCATTTACGCAAATCAAAAACCACATATCAACATTTACAGCAAATGAATGGCTACCTGCTGTGCAAATAGAATCAAACAGCACTCAGACTGAAGTAGAACCAACATAAGGAAACTCAAAAGGAAACGCTGCTGTGATAGGTGGCCAAGCTGGCTCTTTCCCTCAGTCTGTGTGTGTGTGTGTGTATGTGTGTGTGTGTGTGTGTGCAGCATCTATCGTTGGGGATCAATGCGGAGGCCTGGAAGCTCTGGCAGTGACAGAGACCAGTGTTTGCCCTCATCGCCATCATTTACACCACAAATCAAGAGAGAAAGCAGTGGCCATTTCCTCCCGCGCTTGACCACTGCGGACCGCTCCGTCTCTCTCGCAGCGGATGTCAAAGCTGGAGGCTGTCTGCTTGTTGCTCAGCAGCAAGACTCTGGCCTCTGACTGATACCCACAGCAGTGGTCCATCCATTGACCAGCCAACAGAAAAGAGAGAAAAACAGCCTCGACATGCTCGTTATTTGCCGGGAGTCAATAAGAGAAAAAAAATAATTGAGACCGTAACACTTTGGAAAAGCAATTAGGGGCCTTTCTTTCAGGGCGGCACTGCCCTCCCACTAGAAAATCCCTGACAAAGCAGCTGCAATATTGCAGCTGTGCACTGGACCAGCCCCATTTGACCGATGATCTGATATTAGCATTATGATTCGCCCAGTGTGATAAATCTGTGGCATTCAATAGTGTGGACACAGACTAATATTCACAGTCACAGTATTCAAACATTCCTCATATGAATGATGATCTGTTGTGCAAAAGTATCAAAACAGAGGTGGCTGGCTGTGCCCTTTGATGTATGATTCTTTCTCTAATTCTCTCTCTCTCTCTCTCACTCACTCACATGCTCGTTTTCTCTCTCGTTTTCCTGCTTGCTGTCAGCTTAGGCTTTAATCCTGTTGTCCAACACTCGTCAGAAACCTGTCCCTTGCGCTAGAAATCCCCACTTTAACACACTCCTGCTGAATCTGTAGCATCTGCTGCACCCCCAGAGTCAAGCCCACGGAGCTGTCCACCCTCCTGGCAAGCATGACGGCCATCATGCCGCTCGCCTGCTAGCAGCACTCACCAGCAGTACTCATCACCAACACTTCCATGAAAGTCACTCTGAGATTCTCTGAGACTCTCTCATTCTCTCTCTCTCTCTCTCTCTCTCTCTCTCTCTCTCTCTAGGGGGGAAAAGCAAGAAGTTTCACTCGCCCATCAAATGAACCTCTCTGCTCCCCAGAGAGATATGGCCTCTGTCAAGGGGGGAAAAAAATCACAAGTTGGCACTTTGTTAACTCACCGCGTCTTGGTGAGGAGGTGTGGTGGTGGGGGAGTTGCGTGGAGGTACTGCGGGGGAACCAGAGAGTGCTTACGCGCACTGCCTGACCCTCTTGTCAGAGCCTCCTCCACTGAGGAGCTGTGCACTCCAAGGCTGCCTGAGGCCCTAATGAGACCAAATCAGCTCCCCATAGTCCTGGAGCGCGTGTCAGACACTCAGATGATGGCTCATGCGTGTCAGCTGATCGTGTGTATCGCTAGTTCACTAATGCTACCGTTTCCCTTCTGTCAACTAGTGGTTTCATGCAAACTACTGTGGCCACATGCAAGCTGTGGCTTTGTGCTCCCCAGGAAAAAATGTTGTATTTTTGGGAACGGAGGCATCCCAGCTGAAATACTGCATTGCAGACGTGTCTGTTTCAAGTGCCTCGCGGCTGATTCTCTCTCTCGCACGCACACGATGAAATGCAACTAATGTAATTCAGCCTCCACAGAAAAAAAGGTATCATCCCGGCGCATCCAATCCAATGTAACGCTCAGTCAACCATCTCCCTCCACACAAAAGGAAAGAGCCCCCCCGCCCCCAAAAAAACTGCCTGTGTGCAGTACGTGGAAATAACCAGTCACGGGAGCGCTGCCATGCAAATAAAGCACAAAGAGGAATTCAGAGCAAACTGGCTGCCAGCCTGCAGCATGTCATGGGGGACAGCGGGGGTTCTGTGAGTGGAGTTGACAGGCATGTCCTAAATCCAGCAAAGATTTGATCCAAACGTCTCTTTCAGCCGCATCAGAGAGAAGAAGAAAAGGACATGCCGTATAAGGGGAAAGCTCGGGCATCAGCAGCGTGCAGGGGAAGAGCTCTGCTTGATAAAGACTTTGCCTTCTGTATCCGCTCCATATAGTCGTAACTGTAGTCTTTAACAATGCTCTAACTACAGCTTCAGACACCGAGGGGGCTGACAGATGTCCGCTCCAAGTTTTTGTTTCTAAAGCGGACGTTGCTTCATTTATCTGCACAGGGGAAATGGACACTGTCAAGAACACCGGGTTTAAAATACAAACGCGCACATCCATACAAACACAGTCGCAATCTGTGTGTGAGGACAACTGCAGGGGAAAAGGTTACAAGACAGCATGCATGCACTGAGACAATTAATTCACATGTCAAGGTTAGAATAATTACTGTTCCCTGTGTTAGTGTTCCAGTTAGCTTGCTGCTGTGTGTGTGTGTGTGTGTGTGTGTGTGTGTGTGTGTGTACACTAGGCTTGGTGACGGCCCAGCAGACAGCTGTTATCTCATCTGCCCAGAGCCCAGAGGCAGCCCTCCACTGATTATCTCAAGAGACGATTCTGTCCAAAAATACACCCCTGCCTGCCAGATCCTCTACTCTTTTCACACACTTTTGTATCTGTGTGTGTTTGTGTATATATGCAATCAAATAAGTGTGTGTGTGTGTGTGTGTGTGTAGGTATGGGTGGTGAGTGAATGCATGCAGTGCGAGTGTGAATCTGCTTAATAATGTGTGTGTGCATGTTTACTCTGGAGGACTGATTAGGATTTCCGTGGGGTAATCACCATGTGATTTAGCACACTCTGCTTAGCGTTCTGCTCAACTCTCCAAAGTATTAACTTTCCTCACACTTAGCTGTGAGGGGAAAAAACATTTCACTGCAATAACTATAAATTTCCCACCTCGTGAACATTTCACAGCTTTAAGGGCAAGTATGTATGACCATATTAAAGGCATCCACCAGTCATCTTATCAATAATCTAATCAAGGCAGCGACTGCCCCTCCACACACACACACACACACACACACACACAACCAGCTGACAATCTGATGGGCACTCAATCCCCACCGAGGCTCCCATCAAGACTGAGATTAAGGGAACAGCTTTATCTTGACGCCTAGGGAACGGGCATCGTGGATCAAAATGGAATCCGAGATTAAAAAGAGAAATATGTGAGTGGCGTCTCAGCAGTGCAGATCTGAGCGCTGATTAAACTAGTCTCCATGGTGTCGGATTCTGAACGGAATTGACTTGAGTGGCTTCTGTTTGTTTGAAATCAAAAGTGATGCAACAGGACCCATGTCGCCCTGTCGATCGCCAGCCGTATACCACCCTCAAGGGCCCCCAACTCCCCCACTCCTCCAACCCAAGCAGATTAGCACAGCTCTGTGAGAGACAGCGCCTGTCAGTATCACTCCTTACTGTCCTCAGTAAAAATGATAGCACTGTTGGGCTTACAGCAGATCATCTTATAATGGCGTTAAGAAAGAAGCCCTGTGGCTTAGACTGCTCCTCAAATATTATAAGCAGTATTTGCTAGTATGCTACTTCAATGGCCATCATTGTCAGTGTCAGCAGAAGGAGCAGTGTTGATGCGTTCAGGTTGAATACAGAAGCCATGCTCAGAATGGCAATGGTCAGTGGGTTTTTGACATTTGCCTTATGGTTTAAAGCACCACAATACAACAATTTACCAATTTGTGACGTATGTTTTCAATGAGATTTTGGTACCAACTTCAAATTAACTTTAATGGAACACGGTAATGTGAAGGTAAACACACCCATCTCTTCCCCTAGCTCTACCCTATGTAATTCTGCTTTTTGGTTAATATCCTGCATAATAGGCTACGTGCACAAAAGGCTTGTTTGTTTCCGGTGGAGCCAGGTGTGTTTGAATGTTAATTGTTAATGTAATTAGTATCTACACGGATGGGTGTTGCACTAGGGAATCGGCACGTTACGATAAAGAAGGATTTAGGCATGTGTTAAAGAAGCCCTATGCAACAATTTTAGCAAAAATGACCTTAATTATGCAGGTTGAGATGGTTCTACAACACTTTTTGGGTCGTTTGGTGGGTGCTTCGTCTCCCCCTAGTGCTTCTCCGCGGAAAAAACGAATATGCAACTTTCTGGTCACGGTCCGAACTCATCTGGATGTGACTCAGCGGAAGTATCCAATCGCGCCTCGAAAATGTAGTCAGATTGTAGTTTCTAAGAAGACTGCAAAACGGACTCAACTTGGCTATGTTGCTTTTGAAATTGTAAGTAGCCTACCCTTGGGTGAACTTCGTTTTTGTAATGTGGTTTTGATGGTCTCTTGAACAATGTGTTTGCTCGCTCGTTTTATTGTGAGCCCTGTATGTGTTTAGCTTGGTTTCTTGATGGCTAGCTTGCTAGTTAGTGGGGGTTTAGCGTAGCAGTCACTTGTTACCGAAGCTGCAGGGGGAGCTATGTCGTGAAAAATGCGTGCCCAAATCAGGCGAAAACCCAGAAACATCAAAAGAAATAACCAGACCTGCATAGGGCTTCTTTAATATTGTTATTATTAGGCAAACACGATATTCAGTGTCGGAGTGAAGATGTAAGGAGCAGAATATAACAGAAGATGCCGTTACCACACAGTTAACGCTCCACCGGAGAGGAAGAGCCTTTTGTGCACGTAGTCTATTGTAGGTAGAGCCTTCGCATCACCAATATCGCCAGAAGATGCCAGTTAGCGAGGTTTAAGTTTTAAACCATCAGGCTGTTCAGATTTAATGAAAAGCAGTATATACTTGAAGAATACTTGAGAAATTCACTCTCAAGGAGAACATTCCTGTGGCATTGTTTGTGATCTATCCTTAAGACCAGTTGAGTTCTGTCATAACATCCAAGCCCAGTGTAAGTCGTGAGTCAACAAGTGCTGAAGTAAATCTTCCACAGAGTCCATCAATAGCCAGCCCTGACCTGTAAAAGCATGTGCTAAAGTGCAATGATGAAGAATCCAGGGAGGCCACAGTAACATTTATGTCTCAATGCAGGCATTGCAACGCCTTACAAAGAAAAGATATTGAA